>NW_007726356.1:94147-115493 GCF_000696425.1 Galeopterus variegatus
TGCCCACATCTCACTCAGCCAGTGAGCGGCCGGTCTGTATGTGGGATCCGAACCCTCGGCGGGAGTGCCGCTATGCTCCCAAGCGGCGCACTGTAGCAGTGCACCACCGGGCCGACCCCTAAAGATCCTTTTTTGGTGGATCTTACATTTGAACAGACATTGACAGATTATGAACAATAAACAAAATAAGTAGTAAGTAGGTTATACAATATGTGAATGGTGGTAAGTACTACAGTAAAAAAGTTTTTATTTTTAACTTTTTAAAAATTAATTATTATTTACATTCTAAGATGGTGCAGAGTAGGTAGGGGTATGGATATAGAGCTAGGGGGGAGGAGGATAAAGTGGGAGGAAGAGGAAGGGGGCTAATGATCAAGTCCTGTGGCATCGCTCTCACTCTGGTAGGGGAGCCCAAGGGACTTCCACTGGTGGCTCAGTTAGGGTTAGGGTTAGGGTTAGGGTTAGGGTTAGGGTTAGGGAACTTCAGAGGCGTGTGGCTGAGGCCCTTGCCCCCCAACCCCCCAACCTGGGAGCCTGGGGCACTTCTGGCCATGGCTTGGTGATTGTTGCTGGGCTGGATACTGATGTTGGAGGGGCATGGCTGAGACCCTTGGCCCCCCATTGCCCTGGCTTGGGAGCCCGGGGTACTTCCAGTAGCAACCTGGTGGTTGTCCCTGGGCTGGATGTGGATGTTGGGGGTGTGTGGCTGAGGCCCTAGGCCCCCTGCTGACCTGGCTTGGGAGACTGGGGCACTTCTGCCAGCAGCCTGGTGATCATTGCTGGGCTGGATGTGGACATCAGAGGGGTGTTGCAGAGGCCCTTGGCACCCCCTGCCCTACCTTAGGGGCCTGGGGTGATTCTGGCTGTTGCTCAGTGGTCATCGCTGGGATTGATGCAGACTTTGGGTGGGTGTGGCTGAAGCTCTTGGCATCCCCCACCCTGGCTTGGGAGAGAGGCTTCCAGTCCTATGTTTTATGGGTGTTCTTTGGTGGTTTTAGACCTTTACAAGTTAATATCACAACTTTGTCTTTAATCCGTGGGGTTTTTTTGTTGGATTATTTGCTATTCCCACCACTTAAACTCTGCACTGGAATTAATTTGTTGTCCTGTGGTTAGTTCTAAAATGGGGGAACTTCCGTTGGGGACCAGCACTTGAGTCCTATGGTTGGGCTAAATTGCTGCTTTGCTGCTGATTCTCTAGGGAAAGCTTTTTGTGCAGCTCAGATTTTCAATGTTGACCTTTTAAGCACTTCCAAACCTTGGGAGATGTGATACACCTGGGTTGTGTGGAAACTCTGGTCTGAGCCTGTGTCTTTTCAGGAAACTGCAGCCCTTGAAGTTCTGTATTCCTGACCAGTTTACACTGAGTGGGCCTTTGCTGATCGGAGGGCAGATCAGCTGTCTAGGCTGTGCCCCAGTGTCCCCACAGTGGGCCTGTCACCCCCACCGCATGCACTCCATACACTTACCATGGAACAGGCCATGTGCTGTTCCCTTTCAGCGACTCACTGGCCTCTGAGTGGCTCCTTTTGTCAGTTGTCTTTAGCCCCTCTCTCTTATGTGGGTCCATGGAAACCCTGTTAGTGGCTTTGCTGGTCTAGGGGCCACCAAGGCTCTCTTCTGCCTTGCCTTCTCCAAGCATCTTCATAGGAAGGGCACAGCTGCAGCTTTTGCTAGCTCTTGTTCTGTGTGCCCACCAGGGCCAGACTTGAAATGGCTGGGGCTTGCAACTGTTGGAGTGGTCCTTTCTTTCTCTCATCGTGACTTCTCCTGCCTTCATGCACTCTGTACATCTCTCCTCCTCTTCCCCTGAGCTCTAGCATACCTAGGTTGGCAGTTCATTGTTTTAATAGTTGTAAATTGGTTGATTTTGGGAGAGGGCGATGCTGGGTTCCATCTTTTCTGCCATCTTGATTGGAAGTCCAAAAAAAAGTTTTTAAACTTAAACTGCATGGTTTGCCATTGAAATACAGTTGGCAGAATATGGGTCATTGAGAAAGTGACATTTGAGCAAGAACTGGAAGCACACAAAGGAGGTAGCCATAGGGGCATGTAGGAAAAAGCATTTCTGGCCTAGGGAACAGCCTGTGTACAGGTGAAAGGTTCCCTGGTATTAGAGATAAAATAGACCAGATTTTATGTAATGTCTGCAATTTATTTTGTGGGAAATGACAGTTATTGCAGGAATTTGAATACAGGAGGAAGACAATCTGCCTTATGTGTTAAAAAGATCACCCTGGCTGATGCATATAGGAATTTAAATATAGTAGCAAAGAGGTGAATAAAAGATCCATTTTAGTAATCCTAGTTAAACAAGATGGTGAATTGGAAAAGGCTAGTATCAGTAGAGGAAGTAAGAAGTTGTAGGATTATGAGTATATTTTGAAGAAAGAGCATACAGTATTTAATAATGGATTGGACGTGGGTTGTAGAGAAAGCTAGGAGTCAAGTGTTAGTCTAAGAATTTTGGTCTGTTTAGCTGAAAGGATGATGTTTTTATCAAAAAGGATGGAAAAGGCCTTGTATGAAGTAGTTGATGGAGAAGATCATAAATTAAATTTTGGAAATACTGATTTTGAGTCCTCTAGCAGACATCCAAATGGAGATGTTAAATAGGTGGTGACTAGCTATATCTCCGGACAAGAGATATGAATGTGGGTGTTAAAAATGTATAGATGTTACTAAATACTTTGGGACTAGATAAATTCATTAAGATATCAGAATGGTGACTTAGATTTGACCACTGGCTTTAATAATATGGAAATTGTTTCTGACTTAGACAGGAGTTGTTTTGGGAGAGGTGGTGCGGATAAGAACCTATTTGCTTGGAGGTATTGGCACAAATGCTGATACTCTGGTTATTACTATTGCTGAGAATAATATACTGTCATTTGTCTCTGTCCTAGGATTCTCGTATCTTTTGTCAGTGGCCACGAAACTGTCACAGATTAAACTTCGCAGTTTACAAAGTAAAAATATTGCTGAGAATAATATACTGTCATTTGTCTCTGTCCTAGGATTCTCATATCTTTTGTCAGTGGCCACGAAACTGTCACAGATTAAACTTCGCAGTTTACAAAGTAAAAATTCTTGGTAGCATTCATCTTATTGGGAACTCCTTGAGTTTCTAGGATCTGAAGATTAATACTTTTGATATAAATCAGAAAATTTTCATACATTAACCAGGCATAATTTCTTTTGTGTATTTTTTTCTGTGTTTATTTGTCTTGTCTCTTTTTTTGGAACTCCATTATCCTTGATGTCCTGTAAGGCTTCTGAGGCATTGTTCTGTCTTCAAGTCTTTTTTCCCTCTGTTCTTCAATTGGATAAATTCTATTACTATGACTTCAAGTTGATTGATTTTTTTCTGTGCCATCTCAAATTTGCTGGAGTCCACCTTGAGTTTTTCTTTTTGCTATTGTCTTTTTAAACAGAATTTTTATTTCTATTTAGTTAATTTGTTTATTTTTTGCAACTTGGTGATATGGGTATCCAAACCTTTAACCTTGGTATTATCAGCACCATTCTCTAACCAAGTGAGCTAACCATCCAGCCCTATTTAGTTATTTTTAGTTGATTCTCTATATTTATATTTTCTATTTATACAGATCCTTGTCATTATGTTTTCCTCTTATTTCTAATGTAAAATTGCCTTCAATTCTTTGAACATCTTTATGATAGTTGTCTTGAAATATCTGTCTGCTAAATCCAACATCTGGTCCTACTTAGGGGCTGTTTCTCTTGACTGTTTTGGTTCATCAATATGAGCCTCATTTTCCTATTTTTCTGGGTGTCTTGTGTTTTTGTTTGCTTGTTTTTTAAACAAGACCATTTAGATAGAGCAATTTCTACTTTTCTCTATTTTTCTTCCAAGAGTGTTCGTGTCGTCCCCCCCGGCTTTTGTTTGTTGACTTTTAAAAGTAAGTTGCCTGGGCTTAATTTGTAGAATTTGTCACTCCCATGGCATGTTTCTGTGAAAGTCACTGATCATTTTTTTAAAACTGAGTTTTTATTGGTCTTGTTTTTTAGAGTTCATTCATGTGTTTTCACAGCTTAGAGGTCAGCCAGTTATTGTTCAGAGTTCTTGTTGAAATTTCTTGACCAAGTATGACTGGTATGACTGTGTTGGGTTTGATGATTTTTAGGCAGTTTTCACTTCTCTCCTGGCTTTACTTCCCTTTGGACTTTCTCAAATCTGGATCATATGTGCGTTCAGGTGCCCAGAAAACTGTGTGCAATTCTTCACCTGGGTCTGGTGACCCAGCCTGGCATGTGAGGGGTCTGGGGACCCAACCTGGCGTGTGAAGGGTTTGTGACCCAGTCTGTGAACGGGCTTGAGGGGTCTGTGAGCTCCAGACCTAGCCCTAGCTCAACAAATGGTGTAGTAAAAGAGCTTTACAATTGGCCATGTCGGCCGGATTCCGACATTTGCCCTAGTGCTACATTAGGGAAACAATTATTTAAATAACTTATTTATTTTTATGTCATTTGTTACTATAATTTTCATAGTACCCTTTCTCTGATTTAATTACCTATGCTTATCTTACTAGGTTTGGATTTATTAGCCTCTCATGGTTAGAAACTTGTCTTCTTTACTTCATTGCTTAGCTTATAGAAATTACTTAGTCTTTATCTTTTAAGTAAGTGTTTGAAATAAACAGTAGTGAAAACAAAACTAAGATTTATTAGTGAAATAGTGGAGGTAGTATTTGAAACGTTAGTTCTCTATTTAGGAGGTAGAATATATTTTAAAGGAAAAATTCAGAGGTTTATTTTCCTAAGTCAGTGGATTTGGCTTTCTTTTTATAAATATTCAGTAACTTGAGGTTAAATGAGTTCACGTAAGAACGGATGTGTTTGTGAAACAGTTTGGAGTGTTTGGCTACTAAGCTGAATCAAAGGGCAATAATAATAATAATAATAACGATAATAATAATAATAATAATAATAATAATAATAATAATAATAATAATAAAATATTTTTCTTTTTATTGCAAAGACAAATTTTTTTTCTTATTACGTAAGTCTGGCTTTCTTTGACCTCATTTATAGAGTAGGTGGTATAATTTTGGACCTTGATTAATGTTTTATTAGTGTAAATAACATGAAGACCTTTATAGACAGACTACAGCATAAGGTTTATTGGACTTGAAGGGTATTATTAGCAAATCAATTGCTTAGGTCTGACATAAGTAATTGTTGCTCGATAGAAATGTTTCTCTTAACTTACGTGGTTATTAATAAGATAGTTTATAAATACATTGCTTTGATAGTTTTAAGTTCAAATATTGATATATTTCATGTAAACAATATTCCAATTTAAACAAATTTATTTTACGGAACTAGAATAATTAACAATCACTGACATAATTAAATATGACTTTGATGATATTTACCAAGAGAGTAAAAAAATGCATATACTTATAATAAAAAATTTCAGTTGAAAAATTAAATTTTTACATTTTATGAACAAAAATATTGTTATTCCTGTGTGATAATTTTGCTTATGGATGTTTTATTATATCTTGAATTATAATTATCATCTCTCTTTACTTTTTAAATATGGAAGTAATTGATCTTAAATAGTTTTATTATTTTTGAAAGGTGCAACGTTCTTTAAATAAATATTTAAAAATTCTTTAAAGAATATAAAGCCTCCTTTTCGACTGTCATGCTGTAGCACCACATTAATAGAAAATAATGTACAGTTACTACCATTGCCTTTGACCCTCTTAAATGAAATCTGAGAGTTCAGTGTTATATTAAATTCAGCTGTGGTAGGTTACATTATTATGTATTTTGGGCTTCAATTGATTTATTGTGTACTTGATTTGGTGTTATCTTAGTTATTTTTTCTTCACCTTATAAATGAATTTAATTGAAATTTAATTGAATTACAATGTATTTAATTAAACTAATTCCCATAACACTGTTCATTACATTCTTAAACTCAATTCTTTTGTCAGTGAATCTTAAAGTCTTTTCTCATTTGGATGAAGAAGGGTTTCAATTTCATATTTTGCCTTTCTTCTTATTCCTGTTATTGTTAGAGTCTTTGGTGACATTACTTGCAAAAAATTTAGTGTCTCAATATTAGTTTTCATTTTGCTGGCAGAAGTAGATCTGACAGCTAGGTTGCCTCCTTTCTTCCTGCCGGCTCTCCAGCAAATATTTTTTTAAATCATTTTAAGCTCCTGATGTTCTTCTAGGTAGCTGTGATCAAGGCAGCTGAGACATTACTTAGTGAAAATTGTAATGATTTGTTGATGGCTATACTCCTGTCATAAAACTTCACTTGTCTGACTTGTATCTTTTAGGTATAGAGAAAGACGCATTGGATAAATATTGATCATCCTGCCGGTTTTATGTATTTAGGTGGTTCTATTTTTGTTCTAAAATTCTAGAATTCTGAAAAATTAGTGCAAATTTCCTGTCAGTAAATTTTTACAGCTTAAAATGTCAAGGAATCCTGTGAAGGTTTCTGTCATTCTTGTTACTAATTTTCTTAATTTTTCTCTTAGGTTCTCCTCATTGTTTGTTTCATTTATATTTTAATGTAGAAAACAGACACAATTCCATTGGCTGATACAGTTTTAAAAATGTTTGATAGTAAAAATCAGAGAAATAATAAACTACGAAACCTAGTTTAGGAGTTTATTTATTTATTTATTATTTAATTATTTTAACCTCAATATATATTGAAGTTGATTTTCATAACTAGTTTAACGGCACAATATTTGTTAAAAATTTTAAGATTTAAATTCTTATCTTGGATTTTGTAATTTGTTAAATACATAAGTAATTAAAATGACCTGTAATTATAGTATTGAGTTTAGTTTACTAAAAATACATTTTGAGAACTTCTATAGACTCCTAGTATTTTACTCTTACATCTGCTACTGCAACTCTTCTCTTTTCCTGATTCTTGGAAAGCACAGAAAGGGGAGATTATCCCACATACTGTTGGGCACATTGCTTGATTATCCCCTAGGGATATCAGTATCTGTTTATTATAGCAGTAGCTCAGAGTTGTATCCAAATATGTAAATAGCCCTCATAAAAAACATAATGTTCTAGTAATAGTACACCTGTCTGTCTCTTTAAAATTCAGCTGCTTAGATTGCACTTCTGCTTTCTGAGCATTCATTTAGCAGCTGCAGCATTTTCTTTCACTTCTCTAAATAGTATAGATTACTAATAAATGTCTGTGGGATGAGTGAGTATAAGAATGAATATAAGGGAAGGTGAAGAAGGAAAAGAAAGGGAGGGAGAAGCCAAAAAAAATTAATTTTATTCTGATCCCCTAGGCTATTATCATTAGTATTTTGGATCTGGGATTTATTTTGATAAGAACATAAAGTATTTATTGCACTTAAGTAAACAGTGTGGCTAGAAGATATTCTTGTCTGTGCCGATGGAAGACAAAATTTGAATTGAACTAGAGATTATCTCTTAGAAACCTTGGAATGTTACTTAAAGAGCCATATGCTTTCTGTTTAAAGTTTTAAAATTATATGTATAGTAAGATACTTTATATAAAAATTCCAATTAAATATTATAAGCAGTTGTTTGGATATGATCTTATTTTTTTGGGTAGAGTCAGAGGACATGGTTCCAAAGACTAGTTGAGTAGATACTTACTTCATCTCAAATTACTCCAGCTTTGCTTCGAATTGTTATAGTAGCTTGTGTGGGTAGATTAGAATGAGGTGCATGCTGTTCTTTGCTCTTAAAGATTAGACTGCTTAAATTAATGTTCATTTTGTGAAGGTTTAATGTCTTATCAAAGAAGATTAGAATTTTCTCCCCTTAATTAGGATAAATATGTTTCTTATTTCTTTATACATTTTGGTTTTAAGCAATCATATGGTCAAATTATTTTTAACATTTTATTTCCTGCCTTTATCTCAGTTTATAATTAATATAACATTCTTCCTTTAATAGACTGTGTATATGGATGCTTGTTCTGGGTACTTTTTATAGGATTTTATGATTATTCAAATGATTTTTCTGTGGTTACTTTTTAAGCTTGTTTTGTTCTGATTGATGTAAAACAATGGTGCTGCATTTAAATTGTGCTTTTTTTTTTTGCCCTCTAAAAATGCTGTATTCCACTAGATTTCAGGGCTTTCAGTGTTTGTCAGTAGAGGATTTGTGTTTGACCTTTCTCAGTAAGGCCAAATGTATATAACTTTGGGAAAAGATGGTTTAGCTACAGCATGCCTATAGAATATACTTAACGCTTATATAGAAGTTTCATAGCCTTATACATTTTTTAAAAACTACAATGGCTTTATGTAAGAGAAATTATTTACTAAATCAAATCAAAGTGAGTATTAAACAAGGGAGGTGAGTTAGGGGTAGGTGAAAAAAATGGGAAGAGAGCTAAACTTTGAGAAGAGTTAAATGAAAATAAACGAAGACAAAGACAGTCACTTCATCCAGCAAATATTTATGCATATTGGCTGTGTACAGGTCTATATTCAAGGCTCTGGGAACTCAGCAATGGACAGAATAGACATCCCTGCACTTGTAGAGTTTATTTTAATTAGTAAAGATATATAATGAAGACATAAAAAAGTTGATATGTCAGAAAATGATAAGTGCTATGAGAAAATTAAAACAGGGAGGGACATGCTCACCTTGGCAGCACATATACAAAAATTGGAACGATACAGGGAAGATTAGCATGGCCCCTGCACAAAGATGACACATGGGTTTGTGAAGCATTCCATATTTTTGAAAAATTGAAACAGGGGCTGTTCTCCCTTTCTATGAGTCCAGTATCACCCTGATACCAAAACCAGACAAAGATACAACAACAAAGGAAAACTTCAGGCAAATATCTTTGATGATGAACATAGATGCAAAAATCCGGAATAAAATATTAGCAAATAGGATACAACAACACATCAAAAAAATTATACTCTATGATCAAGTGGGATTCATCCCAGGGGTGAAAGGATAGTTCAACATACACAAGTCAATAAATGTGACACACTACATCAACAAAATGAAGGATAAAAACCATATGATTATCTCAACAGATGCAGAAAAAGCATTTGACAAAATTCAACATGGGTTCATGATAAAGATTCTCAGCAAGTTAGGTATAGAAGGAAAGTATCTCAACACAATAAAAGCCATATATGACAAACCCACTGCCAGTATCATCCTGAATGGGTGACAAGACAAGGATACCCACTCTCACCACTCCTATTTAACATAGTATTGGAAGTACTAGCCAGAGAATTCAGGCAAGAGAAAGAAATAAAGGGTATCCAGCTTGGAAAGGATGAAATCATACTGTCCCTGTTTGCAGATGACAGGATCCTATATATAGAACAACCTAAAAAAACTTGACAAAAAACCTCTTAGAATTGATAAATGATTGCAGTGAAGTTGCAGGATACAAAATCAACACACAAAAATCAGTAGTGTTTTTGTACTCCAATAACAAACTAGCAAAAGAAGAAATCAAGAAAGCAAACCCATTTACAATAGTGGCCCAAAACAAAACAAAACAAACAAAAAAATACCTAGGAATACATCTAACCAAGAAGGTAAAAGATCTCTACAATGAGGACTACAAATCACTGTTGAAAGAAATTAAAGAGGACACAAAAAGTTAGAAAGACATTCCATGCTTTTGGATTGGAAGAATTAACACTGTGAAAAAACAATCTACAGATTCAGTGCAATCCCCCTCAAAATACCAATGTCATTCTACACAGAAATAGAAAACACAATCCTACTGGAGTTCATTCAAAATGGTGGAATAGATGGTACCCAGCGTCACTCTCTCACACAAATCAATTTACAGCTATAAAAATGTAACGACAGCCAAGCTGGGGCTGCTGGAGCTCAGGGGAAGAGGAGGAGAGACCTACAGAGTTCACGAAGTGGGAGAAGCCACGATGAGAGAAAGAAAAAACTGCTCAGAGCATTTTGTGCCACAGCTGCTTTAAGGCTGAAACTGCTGAGCGCAAGGAGCACGAGCTGGCAGAAGCTGCAGCTGTGCTCTTTGGATGGAGTTGTTTGGAGGCGGCAGGGGAGAAGAGGGCCTTGGTGACCCCTGGGACAGCAAGACCACTGATAGGGTTCCAATGGACCCACACAGGAGCGAGGAGCCAGAACAGCTGAAAAAGGGAGCCATTCAGAAGCTGGTGAGTCATTGCAAGGGACTGGCACAGGACCTGTCCTGTGGGAAGTGTTTGGAGCACGGATGATGGGGGAGATGGGCCCACCGGGAGAACACTGGGATACAGCAAGGACAGCTGATACACTGCCCAATCTGCACAGGACCACTCAGAGGAGACTGATTGGGAATGTAGATTGCATGGGGTGCAGTTTGATGAAAAGACTCAGGCCCAGATCAGAGTTTCTATGCAACCCAGGTATATCCGGTCTCTAGAGAGCCAGAAGTACTTATAAGGGCAACCATTAAACCTTGAGCTGCACTAAAAGCCTTTCCTAGGGCCCACTGGGAAGCAGCAAAACAGCAATTTAGCTCAACCACAGAGCTCACGTACTGGTTCCCACAGGAAGTTCCCCCATTTCAGATGTAAGCAAAGGAGAAAAAACTAGTTCCAGCCCAGGCACACCACCAGTGCCTCGGGGCCTGCCATGGGACCTGAGGCGTGGAGCCAGGGACTGGATCCCTGCCCACAACCATGCAAACTGTCAGTGCCTTGGGCTAGACGTCACAACTACCACAGAGATGGTCCGCCAGCCACTGGAGTGCAAGGAAAATCACCAGCAGATACCAAAGAAAAGAATAGGATGTCTTTCTGCACAAAGCCCATTTCAGAGTGACAGAAGAAGTATCTGCTCTATGATTATATTGGGGAACCTGAACACACCTTCCAGCATTGGACAGATCATCTAGGCAACAAATCAACAGAATAACCATTACTCTTTCAGAGGGAGAGAAGAAATCTAGGGTTATCAGTGGTGGGGGGAAGGAAAAGGGGGATAGGGAGAAATCGGACAAGGGACATAAAGAATAAGTACAATTTGTAACAATATTCATACTAGTAATATTGATTTGATCAACATATGTCAACATTGAATCTCAAAAATACACATAATCAATTACGATTCAATAAAAAAAAACATCAACATTGAATCCCCAAAATATGTATAATCAATTATGATTCAATAAAAAATAAAAGAAAAAACAGTCCTACCAACCCTAACATTCATATGGAACAATGAAAGACCCTGAATAGCCAAAGCAATCCTGACCAAAAAAAAAAAAAAAGGAAAGCTGGAGGTATAACACTACCTGACTTCAAGTTATACTGCAAAGCTGTAGTAACCAAAACAGCATGGTACTGATATAAAAATGGACACCTGGAACAATGGAGCAAAATAGAGAACCAGGAAATCAACCCATATACTTACAGCCAACTGATCATCAACAAAGGCACCAAGAACATACATTGGGGAAAAGACTGCCTCTTTAATAAATGGTGCTGGGAAAACTGGACATCTATATGTAGAAGAATGAAACTAGACCCACACCTCTCACCATATACCAATATCAATTCAAAATGAATTAAAGACTTAAATGTAAGACCTGAAACTATAAATCTCCTAGATGAAAATGTAGGGGAAACACTTTCGGAAGTAGGACTGGGCAAAGGCTTTATCGATATGACCCCCGAAGCACAGGCAGCACAAGGAAGAATAAACAAGTGGGATTATATCAAACTAAAAAGCTTCTGCACAGCAAAAGAAACAACAGAGCAAAAAGATAACTTACAGAGTGGGACAAAATATTTGCAAACTATGCATGTGACAAAGGATTAATATCCAGAATGTACAAGGAACTTAAACAGGTTTACAGTAAAAAGCTAATAACCTGTATAAAAAATGGGCAAAGGATCTGAATAGGCATTTCTCTAAGGAAGATATACAAATAGCTAACAGACACATGAAAAAAATGCTCAATACCTCTAATCATTAGGGAAATGCAAATCAAAACCACATTGAGGTATCATCTCAGTACAGTTAGATTGGCTGTTATCAAAAAGATACAGAATAACAAATGCTAGCAAGGATGCAGAGAAAGGGGAACCCTCCTACACTGTTGGTGGGACTGTAAAATGATGCAGCCATTGTGGAAAATGGTGTGGAGGTTCCTCAAACAACTGCAGATAGAACTGCCATACAGTGCATTAATTCCACTGCTGGGTATATACCGAAAGGAAATCACCATGTTGAAGGGGTGCCTGCACCCCCATATTTATTGTAGCTGTATTTACAAAAGCAAAGAGTTGGAACCTACCTAAATGTCCATCGTCATGTGGCATATATATACAATGGAATACTACTCTGCCATAAAAACAACGAAATACTCAGTGGTTTTGGTTTTCCACATATAACTGTCTTCTCTGTATGTGTGTGCACATTCTTGAGAATAAATTTTTTCATAGTCCTGAGTAATTCTTTCATCCAGAATCTGCCAGCTTGCAAACTGGCTCTTTTGCTTTCCATCCTAGTCTGTAATACCATGAATTTTTAAAAAATACTCAACTAGAAAAAAAAAAGCTCAACTAGGAATTATTGTATAAAATAAATTTGGAAAAAGAAGTTGATGTCAGGCTGTGACGTTTATATTAAATTTAACATTTATATTAAATTACTGAGCGCTTATATTCTGAAGAAATAATAATAAGAGTATTTGCTATTTCTTTTCCAATTGTAGTAAAGCGTTTGTACATATTGTAGTCCCCGTATCAAGTATATTGCTTTCCAGAAGAAAATGGGTACTACTTGAACTAGATCTCAACTGAGAAAGAGCTAGGTTGGCCATAAATGTGTATGAAGCCTATTAAATTTTTTTATTTTTCTAAATACTGTTGTTCATCACTGTATTCTTTCCAAGGCTTCGGGCTTTTGTGTTCGGTGGTGTTAGAACCTTAATATTTCTTATTCAAAGTTGTTACTGAGAGCTTTAATTCAGACAGGTGTAGAAAGATAGTAATTTAAGGATTTTTGTGGTAATATGTTATTGAATGTGCTGTGTGAAGGAAGGAGAGAGAGAGACAGATACATGAGCAGGGAGGCAGGTACACGGAGTTAGTAATTCTTCACTGTGAAAATAAAGGCTATATTTATTTCTGGAGATTATAAGCTGAAAAATGAGGCTTTAGTAGTTCTCATATTACTGAAGGAAGTCTTCAGAAATACTTTTTCCCCCTCAGTTTTGTTTTGTGAACATTCTCTGTAGTTAATTCTAAGGAAATTACAATGTTAGAAGGATTGCCAGTTCAGGAACAAGTGTTTCCACATTGTCAATGATTAGCGTTCAGAAAAGCGGTAACTTTCCTTTCCCAGCAATGGTCAAGTATAGTAGCGAAAATATGACAGTTGTTGCTAATAGGGGTCACAGAAAGCCCAGGAAACAGAGCAATAATATTGAAAAAACTCTTGGTGAAAATGTGCGGTCAAGTATAGTAGCGAAAATATGACAGTTGTTGCTAATCGGGGTCACAGAAAGCCCAGGAAACAGAGCAATAATATTGAAAAAA
Organism: Galeopterus variegatus; assembly: GCF_000696425.1. Taxonomy (NCBI): domain Eukaryota; kingdom Metazoa; phylum Chordata; class Mammalia; order Dermoptera; family Cynocephalidae; genus Galeopterus; species Galeopterus variegatus. Next base: position 107,686 of record NW_007726356.1, read on the forward strand.
CTCTTGGTGAAAATGTGTGTATGTACTTAGCCAAGGTCTAGACTAGTATAATCAGATGTGGACAATGGGCTGTAATGTAGTTTTGGGAGATGGTTGTCATCATTACTGTTATTTATTAAGCCTCTAGTGTGAATCTTTTCTAGTTGGTCACTTGATAGGGCTGTTTGTTTCCTAAGGCTGACACATGCATTTTTTTTCCTTCCCCTTTGCAGTGTAGGTATAAATTATACATAGTTTTTCTTCTTAATATTAAAAAAATGTGAATCATTTTGTTCTCTGCGTTCAGATTTAATTTAGTTTACAGTAAACCCAACATTTTGAGACTGCTTATTATAAATTCTTTGTTGGAAAGAATAGTGTGTACAACTGTTAGATAAAACTGTAGTTGCTAAATACTGTATAATTTGTATATTTCGGAAAATAAGCATATAGGTGGCAAAAAAATTGGCCCGTTAGAAAACCAAAAAAAAAAAAAAAAAAAAAAAATCATTGAGATATCTTATTAGTTTAATTTGTGAAGACATTTTTATATTTTCCTTAATGAAAGGACAAATCATATTTGTATATATATTTAAAATAAGTGGGAGGTATGTAGTCAGGACCTTTTGAGATACTGATTTTAAAAGTTTGTGAATTGTGAAAGGATAAATATATATGCATCCCTTCTATTAAAGTTTATTAAATACTTTGAATACATCCTAATCAATTTTTATAATATTCTTTTAAATAAGTAAGGTTAGATTTTAATTATTTTGTATTATGCTATGAAAATATTTCAGATTTAAATTTTGGTATAATTAAATCTAATCTAAAAGCTCTAGGGTTTTGCTGTTAATGTCTTAGATAAATTTAGGTATTGAGAATATTTGGGTTGAAATATTTCCATAAACCATTCATCAAATAATGATTGAGTATAGACTGACAGTACCTCTTAGATGCTTTGGTTGATTAAAAAAAAATAAGAAAAGGTGTGCTTCTTTAATCAGTTGTGGTCTGTTTTGGAGAAAAGAGCAATATACATAGAATTCTAATAGAATTTTTATAAGATACTGTATAAACAAGTATGATATATGGTATGTATATACTAAGCATTAGGTATAAGATTGACATAAAATAAAGGTCTTTGTAGGATAGAATTGCAGAATATTCCTCAGAGGGAAAGAAGATTGAATTGGCTCTTAAGGAATTAAAGTTTTGGTTGTTAAGAAAGGACAAAAAATAAATTGGGGGGTGGTTTATGGCGCTCATTTTCTATCATTTATTCAATACCTATTTATTGATTGTATTCATTCTCCAGGTACCTTTCTGAGTCTGAGGATGTAGCTGTGAATGAGTCTGCGCTGTCATGGAGGAGAGTGCAAATAATAAGTAAACAAAATGAGACAGTTCAGATAGTAATAAATGCTTAGAAGAAAACAAAACAGGATAATGTTACCAGAGTAAAGAGGGAGAAAGACTTATAGGGAGGCCAAGATGGAATGTTTAGAAAAGACTTGTGAAGAAGAGATATTTGGTTTGAATGAAGAAAAAGAAATAGCTAATCATTTTGAGATCTAGGTCACAACATTCTGAGGTGAGGAAACAGCAAGAACAAAGGCCTTAAGGAGGGAACTATTTGTGTATTGTTGAATCAAATTGAAGGCCACAGTGGCTGGAACAAAATGGACAAAGAAGAGAGTAAGGTTTGGAAATGTCAGAGAAGTATTTAATTTTCACATCATATAGGGGCCTCTAAGCTGTGCTAAGAAATTTGGATTTAATCTTTTTCAGTAAGAATACATTGCAGAGTTTTAAGCAGAGCAGTAGCACGATATGGCTTATGGGTTTTTTGATAGTAACATTTAACTTAAGTGTGCTTTTAAAAGAATTTTTATTTTTAAAATTACAGCGAAATACACTTAACAAAATTTACTGTATTAACTATCTTAAAGTGTACAGTTCAGTGGTGTTAGTACATTTACATTGTTGTACAATTATTATCACCATCTATCTCAGGAACTTTTTGTCTTGGGGAACAAAAACTCTGTACCTATTAAACAATAACTTTCCATTCCTCCTTTCCCCAGCCCCTGACAAGCACCAGACAACTTTCTGTCTCTCTGAATTTGACTACTCTAGATACCTCATATAAGTGGAGTCATACAGTACGTGTCTTTTGGTGTCTGGATTATTTACTCAGCACGATGTCTTCAGGGTTCATCAATGTTTTCATCTGTGTCACAATTTCCTTCCTTATTAAGGCCGAATAATAATCAGTTGTATATGTGTACTACATTTTGTTTATCTGTTTATTTGCTGAGGGACACTTGGGCTGTTTCTACCTTTTGGCTATTGTGAATAATGCTGCCATGAATAGAGTTGTACAAATATCTCTTTGAGTCGCTACATTCAGTTCTTTTGCATATATGTCCAGAAGTGGAATTCCTGAATCACAAGGCAATCTTATTTTTAATTTTTTGAGGAACCGCCATGGTGTTTTTTATAGCACCTGTACTATTTTGCATTCCCACTAACAGGTCACAAAGGTTCTCATCTCTGTATGTCCTTACCAAAACTTATTTTATGGTTTTTTTTTTTTTTTTTAAAAGATAGTAGCCATGCTAATAGATGTGAGATGTTATCTCATTTTGGTTTCGGTTTGTATTATCTTAATGATTAGCAATATAGAGAATCTTTTCATGTGCTTGTTAGCTATTTCTGTGTCTTATTTAGAGAAATGTCTATTCAAGTACCTCTCCCTGTTTTGAATAAGGTTATTCTGTTGTCATTGAATTGTAGGAGTTCTTTATGTATTCTCAATATTAACTGTCCTTTATCAGATATATAATTTGTAAATATTTTCTCTCCATGGGTTGTCTTTTTGCTCTGTTGATTGTGTCCTTTGATGCACAGAAGGTTTTAATTTCGATGTACTCCAATTTCTTTCTTTCTTTCTTCTTTTGTTGCCTGTGCTTTTGATATCATGTCCAAGAAGTTATTGCTAAATTCAGGGTCACAGCGTTTTTTTGTTTGTTTGTTTGTTTGTTTTCCCCATGAATTTTTCCTGTGTTTTTTCTAGGAGTTTTATAGTTATAGCTGTTATGTTTAGGTCTTTGATCCATTTTGAGTTAGTTTTTATATACGGTATAAGGTAAGTGCCTTAGTTCATTTTGCTGCTATAACAAGATATGAGACTGGGTAATTTATAAATAATAGGAATTTCTTTGTCACAGTTCTGGAGGCTAGGAACAAGGCGCCAGCAAGTTCAGAGTCTGGTGAGGGCTGGATCTCTGATTCTAATATGGTGCCTTGAACACTCTTCTCATATGGTGGAAGGACAAAAAGGTGCTGAACGTGTGAAGCCTCTTTTATGAGGGACTTAATCCCATTCATGAGGAAGGTGCCCTCACGACCTAATCATATTGTAAAGGCCCAACCTCTTAATACTATTACTTTGGTGACTGTTTTAACATGAATTTTGGAGGAGACTCAAACATTCAAATTACAGCAGTAAGGACCCAGTTTCATTCCTTTCCATATTGATATCCAGTTTTCTCAAAATCATAATATATGTTTTTAGAAGAATATGTTGTGATAGGGTCAATGTACAGGACAAGAATAGACGCAGAGAAATCAATGAAGATGTTACTGAAATACTCCAAACAAGAGGTGATGGTGACATAGCATGATGCGGTAGCAATGGTGATGGATAGAAATAGATATATGAGATGAGTGTATTTAATAGTTGGAGCTGTAAAACTTGCTTTCATGAATTTGATTTGGAGGTGAGGGAATGATAAAATCATTTGTAGGGTTTAGTTGAGTGCACTTAGGTGCTATTTATTGTGTTGGGACAAACTGAGTTAGTGATAGTAGAAGAGGTATTATTGGCACTGGGTAGGCAGAATCAAGATTTCTGCTTTGGAAATGTTATATTTGAAATGCCCATTAAGGATCCAAGTGAAGATTTCAGTTGGGAAGTTGGCTGTGGGTCAGAAATACAGGGGACAAAGAGTAGGGTGGGAGATAGAAACTTAGGAATGAGTGAGATTTAAAGGTCATAACTCTTGATAAGTCATTTAGGTAGAAGAAAAAGCACAGAACTGATTCTTGGGACATGACAAAATATAAATGTAGTACAGAGAAGGAGACTGTAGCAAAGGGAACAGTGAAGAAGTCACTAGGTACGAGGAAAACCAGAAAGTGCTATATATTGTTGAAGAAGAAAAGAGAAGAAAATGTCTTAAGAACCTTAAAGTACCTTGCTATTTGTATGTAGTTCTAACTTCGTATGTTAGGTTTTAAACCCACTGTGGACAGTGTGATGCATATTTGTATTTCTTACAGTTAGTAGTCTAGAAGTGCCTGGCAGAAGTGGGTGTTCAAAGAATTTATTTTCTTAAAAGCACTACTGGGCCCCCAGCAATGATCAGGCTCTGTTCTTTGCTCTGTCGATATAAGCTTATATGTTATGCGTGGTTGGTGCAATCTGGAATGGAAGGCAGATGTATAAATACATAATTGAGATGGTGTTATACAGAATGATATAATGCAAAAAAATACCACAAAAGAGGCATGTGCACCTTTGTAGGGGATCAGTTCTATGGAGGCGAAGCCAGTATAGGATTAGAAAAGGTTTTATAGTGAAGTTGACTTTTGAGTTTAGCTTTGAAAGATTGATAAGGTAGGCAGGATGGAATATGAAGTAAGGTCATTGCTGGCCTAGGGGACAGTGGGAACAGAGGCAAAGAAGTGTTAAAGAATAGGTACAATGTTTGGGTAAGCAGTTTCTGGCTCAGAATACTTGAGTATAAAGGATTTACGAAAATGAGGCTGTTTTCTAAGCCATACAATGGTTTTTGGTCACTTTTGTAGATATGGGAAGGTGGCTAAAACTTTTTAACGTGTGCAGTGATAGTGAGATCTTCATTTTAGAAGGATGACCCTGATGAAGAAGTGGAAATAAGTTGGATTGGAGGCTACTGTAAAAATTGAAGCTATGATGGTGAGGGCCTGAGAGCACTGGAAAATGTTACAGAGAGAAAGAACTTCAGAGTTATTACAGAGGTAAAATGAACAGTGTACCATTAGTCTGTTGGATGTGAAGGACGATGAAGAAAGAATTATCATATATGACTAATATTACTAGCTTCAGTAACTGGGTAAATAGTGATTACGTTAGCAGAGAGGGTAGAAAATGAAATAATGGATGAACTCTGAATAAGTAACTATTTTAATAAATTAAGGTACATTTCATCCTCAGGAATTTTTTGTAGGTGTTCTGTATAATGGTGTACCATTAGGTAAAATAAACAAGTTTGTATAATATGACTCTTTAAGTGTTAAATATTTTTATATACACACAAAAAACACATACATGCATGTAAATACATACACGAGTACTACATATATGCATGCACATACATACCATATATGTTTCTATCAGTTTAGAAAAATGTAAGGATAGAAACATAAACTGTTAGTGGTGGTAGCTTATTCTGAAAATGGATGGGTACAGGGGTTGGGGGCTTTCACTTGTTGCTTCATTATTAAAGTGTTACATGATATTTTTTTAACAACATGTATTTTATGCTGCATAACTAGAAAAATTAATGAAGCATAAAGACAAAATTATCTGTGTTATCTATCTGCCTATCACTTTTTATAGCAGTAAGTGTCCATTTTGAAAAATAAGTGGCTGGAAGCGGTATTTGAGTTCTTTTCAAAATATAACACACATCCCCCCCGCCCCCCACGTATAACTGTTATACAGTTGTCTGGAATGTCTTTTCCTTCCCTTGTTGCTTTTGCGCTTTATGTAAGGCCCATCTTTATGCTCTAGTTCTCTATTTGGGCTTTTCTCATCTGCGTTGCTCATAGCTATCTTTGTTTCTACAGAACTATGATAGCAAACATATTCTTATCTTCTAATTGTACTTGTATTACTTATCTGTTGTTGTGTAATAAATTTCTGCAAATTTTGCAGCTTAAAACCACATACTTTTACTTTCTTACAGTTTCCATGTATCAGAAGTCTGGGCTCAGCTTAGCTGGATCTTCTGCTTAGGGTTTCACAAGTCTGTAATAATGGTGTTGGCCAAGCTACACTCCTTTCTGTAGTTTGGGGTCTTTTTTCAAGCTCACATAGTTCTTTGCAGAATTTAGTTCCTTGCCTTTGTAGGACTGAGGTTCCCATTTTCTTGCTGAGTGTCACCGGGGAATACTCTCAGCTCCTATAGCCTGCCCATACATCCTTGCCACATGGTCTTCTCACAACACGACAGCTTACTTCTTCAAAGCTGGCAGGAGAATTGCTTTAGTTTGCTAAGGCAGAGCTTTATTATGTAACACGGGGAATACTCTCAGCTCCTATAGCCTGCCCATACATCCTTGCCACATGGTCTTCTCACAACACGACAGCTTCTTCAAAGCTGGCAGGAGAATTGCTTTAGTTTGCTAAGGCAGAGCTTTATTATGTAACATAAACAACAGAATGACTATCCTATCACCTTTGCCATGTGTTGTCACCCAATTATGGAATGATGATATCATTGTCTTTACCATATTCCATTTGCCAGAAACAAGTACCACATCCTGCTCAGATTGAACTCAATGGGATGGGATCATATAAGGCCATGAGTCACTGGAGGTCACCTTACAGAATGTCCACCACAGCACTTATATTGGAGTTTAAAGTTGGAAAGAACTTCAGTGTATTCTCTTTATCTCCAACTGAAATGTAAGGAAAGCTCATCTACAGTGCTTAGCCTAGTCTTTATAGTATAATAGTTGTTGAATAAATGTTTGATTGTTTTAAGAAAACAAAATGTGAAAAGATCAGAGTAAGCACTCAAAAGACTTACTCAGTTAAAATGTGGATGAAATGATGAAGCCTTGACTTTTAGGGCATTGAGTGTGAAATAGCATAAATTAAATCTGGAGATATTATGGAGGAAATATTGACAAGATTTGTTGATTAGTGGCCAGGAGGAAGATGTAGAGAAGAGGGAGGAGACTAGAATAATTTTGAGGTTACTTTTTTGGTGACTGGTAAGATGGTGTGCCATTGACTAATCAATTCAATTACTGTTTGAGTGCTTTGAGGCAATGTATTGATGTTAAATTCATGGTGTGGTTTTTACATCTCTAGAGGGAGCACAAACCAGTATTTCACATCTGCACTCTTGAAAGCCCTTGCTTTTACTATCTGTAGAATCATAGGAAATTATTCATTAGCAGGTTTTAAAATAACACTAGGGATTGTTTTTATCTGTAATGCCTAAATGTGTACTGTTTAAGAGCATTTGAAAAAATACCTTGATGATGATGTCACCCCAAAATTGTAGACAAGATTTTGCATTAACTTCTAATGTAGCTGAGAGATAAAGGAGAGGGTAGATATGGAGTCAAATTATAATAGTGTATGTGAGCTTAATAGAGATATGAAAAAAGTGGCAGAAAAGCAAAAAGCCTTTTTATTTTCTTTAAGGATTTTTTGTTTTCCTTTCTTTTAATTATTGCTTGTTGTAAAACTTCAAAGACTTTAGAAATATAAGGAGAAAGACTTAAACCTCACTTTCTAGCCCAAAGGTGGTCCATAATTTTTCTGTAGAGAGCCATATAGTACTTTAGGCTTTGCAGGACATATGGTCTGTCACAACTACTCAAGTCAATTGTGGTTTGGAAATGGCCATCTCAAAGGAAGATATACGAATGGCCAACAGACACATGAAAAAATGCTCAACATCACTCAGATGAGAATAGAAATGCTACTAATTTTTGTGTGTTGATTTTGTATCCTGCTACTTTGCTGAAATCATTTATCAACT
>NW_007726356.1:116815-118553 GCF_000696425.1 Galeopterus variegatus
AAACAAAAAAATGAGGTTGGGAGAATCGCTTCTGTTTCAATCCTTTGGAATAGTTTGTAGAGAATCGGTGTCAATTCCTCTTTGAATAGTTGGTAAAATTCTGCTGTGAATCCATCTGGTCCTGGGCTTTTCTTTGTTGGGAGCCTTCTGATAACAGCTTCAATCTCCTTTATTGTTATTGGTCTGTTCAGATTTTCTACATCTTCTTGGCTCAGTTTTGGTAGCTTGTGTGTGTCCCCAAATTTATCCATTTCCTCCAGATTTTTAAATCTGTTGGCATATAGTTTTTTATAGTAGTCTCTAATGATTCCTTGTATTTGAGAGGTATCAGTTGTAATATCACCTTTTTCATTTCTAATTTTTGTTATTTGGGTCTTCTCTCTTCTCTTTTTAGTTAGCCATGCTAATTGATTGTCAATTTTATTTATCTTTTCAAAAAACCAACTTTTTGATTCATTGATCTTCTGTATCGTTTTTTTGGGTTTCAATTTCATTAAGTTCTGCTCAGATCTTAATGATTTCTTTCTGTCTGCTAACTTTGGGTTTGGATAGTTCTTATTTTTCTAGTTCTTTAAGGTGAAGTATTAGGTTGTTCTCTTCCCATCTTTCCATTCTTCTGAAGTAAGCATTTAATGCAATAAATTTCCCCCTTAGTACTGCTTTTGCCGTATCCCACAGGTTTTGGTATGATGTATCATTGTTTTCATTAGTTTCAATAAATTTTTTGATTTACTGTTTGATTGCCTCGTTCCCTTGAGCTGAGTACGGTTTAGCTAGTTGTCAGAGTGCCGGCGCTTGCGCCGACTCCTCTCCACCCCGACAGTAGATAAGCTTTTTTTTCCCTTTATTGTTGGCATTTTGGTTTTACTAGTGGGTTTTGATTTTTCTTGAATTTTTATGGCAGTGGTATTTATTTTTCGGGTACCAAAACCAGTACTCCCATGAGAATTTCTTGTAATGGTGGTCATATGGTAGTGAACTCCTGCAGTTTTTGTTTGTCTGAGAAATATACTATTTGCCNTATCAACTCCAAGAGTTTTTTTTGTAGAGGCTTTAGGCTGTTCGATATATAGGATCATATTTGACTTCATCTTTTCCAATCTGGATGCCCTTTATTTCCTTCTCTTCTCTGATTGCTCTGGCTAGTTCTTCCAACACTATGTTGAATAGGAGTGGTGAGAATGGGCATCCTCGTCTAGTTCCTTTTCTTAAAGGAAAAGCGTTTAGCTTTTCCCCATTCTAGATGATATTGGCAGTGGGCTTATCATATATGGTTTTAATTATGTTGAGATACTTTCCATCTATACCTAACTTATAGGGAGTCTTTATCATGAATGAATGTTGAATTTTATCAAATGCTTTTTCAGCATCTATAGAGATGATCATATGGTCCTTGTGTTTGATTTTATTGATGTGGTGTATACATTTATTGATTCGAGTATGTTGAACCAACGTTGCATCCCTGGGATGAATCCCACTTGGTCATGGTGAAAAATTTTGCATATGTGTTGCTGTATTCTGTTAGCTAGTATTTATTGAGGATTTTTGCATCTATATTCATCAAGGATATCAGCCTGTAGTTTTCTTTTTTAGTTGTATCTTTACCTGGTTTTGATATCAGGGTGATGTTTGCTTCATAGAATGAGGTTGGGGGCCGGCCCGGTGGCGCACTGGATAAGTGCGCTGCTTGGGAAGCGCGGTGGCGCTCCCGCCCGAGGGTTCGGATCCCACATACAGA
>NW_007726356.1:119467-122951 GCF_000696425.1 Galeopterus variegatus
TTAAAATTCTCTCTTTGTCTTTGAGTTTTGCCAATTTGACTATAACATGTCTTGGAGAAGAACCTTTTTGGTTTGCGTACAGTTGGGGATCCTTGAGCCTCCTGAATCTGAAGATCTATGTCTCTTCCTATACCTGGGAAGTTTTCTGCCACTATTTTGTTGAATATGTTTTCAATGTAACCTTCTTTTTCCTCCCCTTCTGGAATACCCATGACTCAGATATTTGAGCGCTTAAGGTTGTCTGATATCTCTCTTAGATTTTCTTCAGTGTTTTTACTTCTTTTTTCTTTTTTTTTTTTTTTTTGTTTGCCTTTGTTATTTCAAACAGCCCATTTTCAAGGTCAGAAGTTCTCTCTTCTGCTTCTGTATGCCTGCTGGTTAAACTCTCTGTTGTGTTTTTTATTTCGTTGAATGAATTCTTCAGCTTGACAAGCTCTGCTACATTCTTTTTCAGGGCATTGAGTTACTTGTACATTTCTTCTTTCACGTCCTGTATACTTTTCCTCATTTCATCATGTTGTCTAGCTGAGTTTTCTTGTATCTCATTTAGTTTCCTTAGAATCATTACTTGAAATTCCTTGTCAGAAATTTCAAGGGCTTCTTGTTCTATAGGATCTAGAGCTTGAGAGTTATTAGCCTTTGATGGTGTACTTTCTAGATTTTTCATATTTCTGGTATCTTTTCTTTGATGTTTAGTCATTGTGACAAGGGATTTCATGGTCCACTGGTTTGACACTATTGTCTGGCGAGGATTCTGCTGGGGGCTGCCAATTTGATATGGCTGCCTCAGTGTCTGCTCAGTTGCCCACTGCCACCTCAGGGGTGTGGTCGCCTCGGGTCTCAGGCCTCTCCATGGAGGCAACTCTCTGGGTGGTACACACTCAGCCGGGCTGGGGATGGGGTCCAGCAGTGGTGAGGCCTTCCTGCTGAGTCGCACGCTGGCTGGCACCACTTGGTGTGTGGTCTCCTTGGGATTTGGGACTCGGGCCTCTCCGTCGGGATGCCTCTCTGATTGGCGTGCACTTGGGTTGGCTGGGGCTGGGGTCTAGCGGGGGTGAGGCCTACCTGCTCAGTCACACGTTAGCACTGTGGGGAGCGTGGTCTCCTTGGGACTTTGGCCTCTCTGGTGGGGTGCCTGTCTGTTTGGTACACACTTGGTCGGGCTCGGATTGGTTCTGGCAGCTGCAAGGCCTACCTGCTTGGTCACATGCTGGCGCCGCAGGGCGCATCATCTCTGTGGGACTTGGGCCTTTCTCTTGGGCTGACTCTGGTCGGTGTGCACTCTGCTGGGCTAGGGATGGGGTCTGGTGGCGGCAAGTCCTACCTGCTCGGTGCAAGTTGACGCTGCAGGGCCAGGTCTAACTTCTATGTGGCTGTTTTCTAGTGTCAGTTTAGCCACTTGTGCTGTGTAAATTTTAAAAATAATTTTAGTACTTCAATCCAGTGACCTTTCTAAATTCAATTCTTAAATTTTTTTTACATATTTTTTAAAAATTAAAAAATATTTAAAATGTATTCTTTTAATGCTTTATTAAAGAGTAGTTAAAAATTATTTTTCCCTGTTGGTATCTGTTAAATATAATCTATAGGATTTTTGTATATGTATGTTTCTAGAAGGGGTTAGGTCTTATCCGTGATTCATTTGGGATTGATTTGTTTGTATGGTTTGAGATAGAAGTCAAGGTTAGTTCTGTCCATATGAACATCATGTGATTGATCTAGGACCAGTTATTGAAAAAGATCATCTTTATCTTACTCATTGCAGAAGTACCTTTGTGATAAATCAGGTGACCATATATATATGGGTCTGTGGATATTCTCTTCTTTTCCATTGGTCTGTTCATCTGTCCTAATCATGGTGTCTTTATAATAAGTCTTTCTATTTTATAGTATAAGTCCTTTATCATCATCATCACCATCACCCTCATACTTCCTATTCCCCTTCTTCAAGAGTGTCTCAGCTATTCTTGGTACTTTACATTTCCATATAGCTTTTAGAATCAACTCATCAAATTCCACAGAAAGACCTGCTAGGATTTTTGATTGGGATTTATTGTATCTATTAATAGCTTTGTGACTTAAATACATGTTTGCCATTTCCGATGCTTGTATTTTTTTTCCCCCTCAACTTGTATCAACTGTCTGAACAATGTGTGTTGGCTAGTGGCAAATTCTGTTTTGTTTGTCATAAAATATCCTTATTTTTCTTTTATTGGTGAGGCAAAACCTTTTCTATACTCTCTTAGGTTAGTGTTTGAAAGCCTATGAATTAAACTGAGAAAAGACAGATTAGGGAGAGTAAAGAAAGATTTTTAGTCATATATGAGGGTGCTTCAAAAAGTTTATGGAAATAGTTCCATTATTCTTTAATTCCATTTTCCATGAACTTTTTGAAGTACCCTCTTATAAGTAAGCAGGAGTTTATAGAAAAATGTGACTTAAGGAGGTGGTTAAATTTGGGACTTATATGCCATCCTAATAGGGTAAAGGGGATGGTTTGAAGGGCACTTGGCAGTAAACAAATGACTGTTAGGAAAGATAAACGGGACTTTAGGAGAATAAATGGTAGGTATAATAGTTTTGTGACATGCCTGTTTAAGTGATTTCTTATCCCAGTGCTAACTTCTCATCTTAGTTGGTAGGAGCCAATCTTTCCTAGTTATGAAACTCCCTGGGAAGGGCTTTATGGCAGTTGAATTCATTTGGGGGCCTCTGCTTTTAAACAGATAAGGGCAGTTTAGAAAAAGACTCTTCACAGTGGTATATTCTGAATCTCTTCACTTTCATTATTGAAAGATAATGTTTTATTGTAGAATTCCTAGCTGCTATTTTTTGTTTAGCATTTTGAAGACAGTTCATTGCATTCTTATCTGGCTTACATCAGTCTTATTGTTGCTCTTTTGAAGGCAATAAGATGTCCTTCCCCCTTCTACTTACCCTCCCCCTGGCTGCTATTAGGATTTTCTTTTCTTTGACAGTTTTAGTAGTATACGCCTAAGTGTAATTTTCTTTTATCCTGCTTGGGGTTTGTAGCACTCCATCAACATGTAGTCAGTGTTTTTTCCCAGTTTTGGAAAACTTTTGGCTGTTATTTCTTTATATATTGCTTTTTTCTAATTATGCGTCTACTCTTTTTTGTACTACAAATACACTTATACTAGATGTTTTTACCATGTCCTCCTATGTGTCTGTTATTTATTTTTTCAAATCTTCATCATTTTTCTTACTGTGCATTAGCCTAGTTGTCATTGACCTATCGTTCAGTTAATTTATCCTTCTTTGACTGAGTTCAATAAGGTGGTAAATCTATTCTTATTTTTATATTTTTTTGTTTTGTTCAGTTTCCATTCTGTACTGGAATTCTTTATTATATAGTCTCTTGTCCTAAACTTATTAACTACATTTATGTCAGAGTCCAGATATGAAACTTCAGTATCTTGATTTTCTTTCTGTGAGTCAGTTTTCATTTCTACTTTGTTTTCAT
>NW_007726356.1:123870-126115 GCF_000696425.1 Galeopterus variegatus
TTTTTTTTTTTTTGTCTTTGTTAGAGTTTACCCGTTTCCAGTTTGCCTACTCCTAGCATGTAGCCCTTCTGATGTCCTGTGAAAACTGGGCTTTTACCATGGCCCTCCTACATTTTTTTTTCCCCTCCCCAAACAGATAGCTTTGCACTTTGGTAACCAATTAATCTAGGTACAAATCACCATAATGTTGTTTTAAGGTCTCAGTGTTTTGAAGTTTTCAGTGTTTGAGGCCTGGTCTATTTCCTGTTTCATAGGGTATACTTCGATTCCCACTGAAAGTGTGGGTAATCTACCAGGAGGACCCTTCCACTTTGACAGGCTGTGAACCTCACTTTTTGTCTCCTTATCTCTGTGGGATTGCTGACAGCTCTGTTTAATTTCTCTGTTCCTACTTGTGAATAGCAAATGCTTCAATGAGAAAAGTCGTGCTAAATGTCTTCTGTGTGCTTTCTTCTCTTAGGATCTTTATTCCTTAAATCTTAGGTGCCTTGGTGACTTTCCATTGCCTTTAAAAATATTAAAACACACTTTAATCCAACATTTTTAGTTACTCTTGTTGTATGGCTAATCTGAGAGAAGCTAATCTGCTATTGCCAGAAAGATAACCTTTTGCCGTTATATTTTTCAATTATTTAAGTGTGAAACGATGGTACCTCGTTGTATTTAATGTCAGAAGAGGAGAGTAAACATTCCTTCCTCCCCAAATAATGATGCATACCACTTTTGAGCACTGAATAATGTTGTGTGTATGTACACACATTTATTTGACAATATTTATCTCTTGTAGGTTGCTTAGCCAAACAATGAAGGATCATCTAGTAAGAGTAGCAAATGAAGCTGAATTTATCCTGAGCAGGCAGAGGGCGGAGGATATTCACAGACATGCAGAATTTGAGGTAAGTTACACATATGCCTGGTGTGAGGAAATTACAGTGTTTTAATGGTAATCATGGGAAATTGCCCAGGTAAAATGGCATTATGGCCTAAGAAAACCTTTTAATTTTTTTAATCAAAATATTAAAAATTAAGCTTGTGAGTGAGTCATAGGGGATTCTGGAAAGTTAGTATATATCTCTTTAGCCCTTTCATCTCAACTCCAGTTCAGCTACGAGTTGATCAGAGTAGCTTCTATGTTTGGCTGTCCTGATCCTAATAATGAGAGGTGGGTCTGGGCTCTGATGATTTTCCAAAACAGAAAATTAGTGAAGGACTTTGGCCCTCTTTGGGCAAGATGGAGCTAGTTAACCAGAAATGAAAAAAAATCTCTATGGCAAAATAAAACACTAGTATGTTTTTTCTCCCTCACACTCACACACGTACCAAGACCCCAAAATACATATAGTAATCAGTATGAAATGACTTTCCATTAGCTTATATTTTGTTTTCAACCCTTTAATAAGATTTTTTAGTTTTGTTCCAAAGAGTATCTATGTTCTTCTTGCAGCATATATTAAAAATTCCCAGATGGTATAAGGATATAGGATGAAAGGTGGTGATATAGTAAATATTTTAGAAAAATATTTGGAAAATTGTAAAAGTGGAACCTGAGGCATATGTGAGAATTTGGTAACCAAGATAGGATATTTAGAAAATGTAAATACAAAAGTAGACATCTATTACTACATATAACTGTTAGCTGAGAAAAGATACCATGAACAACTTGGAAAGACTTAATGCATATGACTGAAAATGATTAATATGTTCACTGTACTGATAATCCTTATTAAATGATAAGAGAAAACAACCCAATAGACAAATACTCTGAGACTATGAATAGGAAATTCACAGAAGAACCTAAGTGACTAGTAAACATATAAAATGATTCTCACACAAATATTCAAGGAAATGTAAATTAGAGAAATTGTGATCTATTGCTTCTTTATTCTCAGATTGAGAGAAAGGAAAAAGAGAGCATTTTTGTATTGCTACTGGGAATGTACATTTTTAGTCTTATGGGAAAGTAGTATGGTCTTATCTATTAAAATAATTATATAGACACACTCATAAACACCCATTTATCCAGTAATCCTATTTTTGTGAGTATATCTCTCAGGCAAGTAAAAGTAATAGTATGTAAGGATAGGTATACAAGACTGTTTATTGCAGTTTTGTATGTAAATTTAGCAAAATAAAAATCAATCAAGGAAAAACAGAAGGAAAATTTTTTTAAGCAAAAGAATCATTATTTTCTAAAAGAATAGGTTAATAAATTATGAAAAAAATTAAAAGGTTGATGGTTTTATGT
>NW_007726356.1:126157-132762 GCF_000696425.1 Galeopterus variegatus
TGAGAGAAAGGAAAAAGAGAGCATTTTTGTATTGCTACTGGGAATGTACATTTTTAGTCTTATGGGAAAGTAGTATGGTCTTATCTATTAAAATAATTATATAGACACACTCATAAACACCCATTTATCCAGTAATCCTATTTTTGTGAGTATATCTCTCAGGCAAGTAAAAGTAATAGTATGTAAGGATAGGTATACAAGACTGTTTATTGCAGTTTTGTATGTAAATTTAGCAAAATAAAAATCAATCAAGGAAAAACAGAAGGAAAATTTTTTTAAGCAAAAGAATCATTATTTTCTAAAAGAATAGGTTAATAAATTATGAAAAAAATTAAAAGGTTGATGGTTTTATGTTTTAAACAAGAGCTTTTTAAAGATATAATTCACCAAGCCACATTATTCAATTCTTTTTAGTGTATTCATGTCACTGCTTTTTATATTGCATATATCAACTCACATCCTGCTATGAGAGCTGAGGACATTAGTCCTCTTGTACTTTCCTTTTATTTTCTCTCCTCTCACTTCCCAGTTTTTAAAATTGTATTTTAATTTTTGTATTCTCTAAATTTATAGCATTCGTGTTTTATAATCAAAATTCTGATAGTACTTGAGTGCTTGTCCTATATTTAAGTGAATTCAGTAACCTCCTTCCCACCCCCATTTTATTAGTGGCAACTTTTAATTTCCAAGTTTTTTCTTTTTAGTCAAATTTTAGTTGGCTAGGTTTCGTCATTATTCTTTTTCCACGAGGGGCTCATATGTGCTGTAAACTTAAAATTCTTTTATGTTTAAGAATATTCGCCTGCTGTATTTATATTTGAATGGAATTCTGATTAATTTAATCACTTTTAACAGTTTCATTTTCTTAGAACTTTGTAGACATTGCTTCATTGTCTTTTGGCTTTAAATGTTGCTTTCAGAGGACAGTCTGGTATTTTTCCTCAATTTTTGATTTGCTTCTTCAGTTCTCTGCCTGAGGTTTCTTTGTCCATGAAATTCAATGCCTTAACAGCAGTATAACTCAGAATTGAGTATTGTTTATCAAATTATTCTGGAACATAGCTTCTTGTTATAATCTGCAGATTTCAGATTTTTTTTTTAGTTCTTGGAAATTTTAAAAAATTATATTTTGAATATTTTTTTCCATTTTTTTTTCTTTTTCTTTACCAAATGACACTTAATAATCTTATGTTAGGTATGTCTGTTTGTCTTTCATATCTATCAGTTTTTTGTTAATAGCTTTACTTTTTTTGATCCCTAGCCTTACCTCTCTCTCCATCAGTAGTTAAATTTTTAGTGTATTATTTTGTTTCTGATATTTGTAGTTTATTATGTTTATAATGATTATGTTTTGTTCCTCATTTTATTTCTTTAAGACTTCAACCTCTCTCTTTCCTCATTCACGTCTTTAATTCATTGCATGGTTATCATTGGAGTGGGATATCCTTGACATCTTCTGGTTTTGATTTATATAGAGCTTCTGGATTATGTTTTGTTCCTCATTTTATTTCTTTAAGACTTCAACCTCTCTCTTTCCTCATTCACATGTCTTTAATTCATTGCATGGTTATCATTGGAGTGGGATATCCTTGACATCTTCTGGTTTTGATTTATATAGAGCTTCTGTGAATGTCATGACATCATTGATTAGGTGTATATGTTAACTTTGTTTTTTTTAATTTAAAGCTGTAGACAGTGTTTATTACCCACCTTCCCCCCCAAAAAACCCTAACAGAATGTTTATTAAAATAATTGTCGTGTCAAACATTGGATCTTGTCAGGTAAACATGGTGTTATGTATGAATATACACATTGCACAGCATCTTTTTGTTAAAACAAGTATCAGAGTTTTAGTTTGTGTAAACTAATATATCTGTAAAATATTTGTGATCATGATTATCACTTAATGATTTTATTTTTAATAATCTATTTAAGTTAAAATCTGCTTCAGTAAGAATTTCCTAAAGTTCTTTTGGCTGATGTTGCTTTGACTTTTATCTACTGTACTATACAACTCACTTCTAATTGGTTTGGGGGGAACTGCATGCCAGGTGGCCTGTTAGTTTGTTTGAAGTAATAAAAGTGGATATTCTTTTTTTTTTTTTTAAGTGAAATAAAGGCCATGAAAGCACTTGATTAATTCTTAACATAGCAGTCTATATATTTTTCTTTCAGATGAAGAATTCAGATATTTTTTCACGTTTGCAGCCAAAATAGTATTAAATGAAATAGTGATTTTATTTTCTTGCCAGTTGAGTGCTTTTAAATTTTTTAAAATTAATGGCAACTTCCATAGTTTATTTTTTAAGCTCTTAACAAATATAAAATAAATCTTCATGACAGTCCTTTCAGGAAAATGTTGTTATCATCATCCCAGTTTTATGTATGAGAAAACTTGAAGCACAGAGAGGCTAAGTGATTTGTTCTAGGTCATACAGCTAGTATGTGGTAAGCTTTCATTTGACCCAGGTGGTCTGATACCAGGTATAAACTTATGACCACTTTGCTATGTGGACTCTCTGACATCCTCTACTAAAGGCAGTTTAATATGTATTTTCTCATTTCAGCACCATAACAAATTTGTGAAGTATAAACAAAAGATTGAGAGAATATGATTTAGCTTTGGTCACCTAGCTACTTACTAAATTGATGATTTTGAACCAGAACCCAGGTCTCATAACTATAACTCAGTACCTTCTATCCCCATATCCTCTGTCAACGTCAGGGTATCTGAAGTGTTTGTGAAGGAATGTGAAGCATATTAACAAATACATATTTAGGGTTTTATAAATTCCAACTTTAGTATTAACTGTGATGAATTATCCAATTTTTCTCTTTAATATCTGTGTTTTTCTAACTGGTCATTTGTTTTCCTTTATTTAAAAATTTATGCTTATTTTTCTACTTATAAAAGTGGAACGTGTTTATTATAGAAAGTTTAGAATATAATGAAAAATAAAAATCATTCATTGTCTATCTTTAACAACTGTTTATTTTCATTTTTTTGACTATTTAATTTGAAATAATTATAAACTTACAGAATGTTGCAAAAGTAGTACAAAGGTCCCATCTACCATTTACCCTGTTGTCTTTCTTTGATACTCATATACAGTAGTCCCCGAGTATACTCAGAGGGTATGTTCCAAGACTGCCAGTGGATGCCTGAAACCATGGATAGTACTGAATCTTGTATATACTGTGTTGTTTTACCCTATATACATAAATGCCTATGATAAAGCTTAACTTATAAATTAGGCACAGTAAGAGATTGACAATAATAACTAATAATAAAGTAGAATATTTATAATAACATGCTGTAGTAAAAGTTATGTGAATGTGGTCTTTCTCCCTCTCAAAATATCTCATTGCACTGTACTCATTCTTCTTCGTGTGATGATGTGAAATGATGGAATGCCTATGTGACTCAAATGAAATGAGGTAAATAATGTAGGCATTGTGACATAGCATTAGACTACTATAGACCTGATAATACATCAGAAAGAGAATAATTTGCTTTGGGTGGTCCTGGATCATCACATGGCAACATCGATAGTCGGATGTCAGGAGCAAACCAATGACTGACTAATGGGTGGTAGCATATGCAACGTGGAAGATGAAGCCTACAGGGGTGGACTGTCCACATCAATGTGTTAGGAAAAATTTAATCTTGTTCATGCCCTCATTGAAGAAGATTGAGGATTAATAGCAGAAACAATAGCCAACACCATCGATGGGGATTGACCCCCAACAACTGATGGGGATTGACCCTCAACAACTGATGGGGATCCATCAGTTCAGTTTACATAATTCTGGTTGAAAAATTAAATTTGAGCAAACTTTCTGCTCAGTGGGTGCCCAAACTGTTGGAGCCAGATCAGTAACAGACAAGAGCAGACCTTCTCATGGAAATTTTAAGTAAGTGGGATCAAGGTCCTGAAGACAAAGCATCATCAAATCCATGGCTACCAAGAAGTGGAAGTGGTCCAGTCAAAGCAAAAGCAGCTGGTCAAGAACAAAGATCATGGCAACAGTTGTTTGGGATGCTCAGGCATTTTGTTTGTTGGCTTTCTGCAGGGCCAAAGAACAATAACATCTGCCTATTAGGAAAGTATTTTGAGAAAGTTAGCCAAAGCTTTAGCAGAAAAATACCTGGGAAAGCTTCACCAGAGCCCTTCTCCACCACAGCAATGCTCCAGCTCATTCTTCTCTTCAAACAAGAGCAATTTTGTGAGAGTTTCAGTGGGAAACTATTAGGCATCCATCTTCCAGTCTTGATTTGGCATTTTCTGTCTTCTTTTTGTTTCCTAATCTCATCTTTTTTTTTTTTTTGGTGGCTGGCTAGTACAAGCATCAAATGTTTCATAATATTAAGAAATCTTTAATGGGCACCCATTTTTCTTCAGTTAATATAAAAAAGACTACATTAAATTCCCAGGACTCTCAGTTCTTTAGGGGTCTACTAAGTGGCTGGTATCATCACTTACAAATGTGTTTTGAACTTGATGGAGCTTATGTTGAGAAATAAAGTTTATATTTTTTATTTTTATCTTTAATTTCATTTTCCACAAACTTTTTGTAGTTTCCTAGTATCTTCTGATACCTAATTCATGTCCACATTTCCTCAACTATTTAAAAAATGTTCTTCCCAGCCAATTGCTCTGATAAAGATTCATTCAAGGACCACTCATTACAATTAGTTGTTTAATTTTTTATTTTTTTTTTAAATTTTGAGATAACCAAAGCTTACAGAAACGTTCCGAGTACAGTACCAAAAAATATTTTTTAAAAAGAAAATTTAATAAGATATAATTTAAACAGCATACAATTTACCCATTTAAAGTGTACACATTCAATGGTTTTTAATACATTCAGAGCTGTGCCACACCACCAAAATAAATTTTGCATTTTTATCATTCCAAGAAAGAAACCCTGTGCCTTTTTATAAGTCACTTCCCATTTTTCCTCCTACTGCCCCTAGAAAACCACTAATGCTTTCTGTCTCCATAGATTTGCCTATTCTGATGATTTCATGTAATTGTAATCATGGTATCATGCAATATGTGGTGTTTTGTGATTGACTTATTTCATTTAGCATGATGTTTTTAAGGTTCATGTAAGTTACAGCTCTTCTGAGAATGAAAGCAGGCCAGTGTCTGTTTTCTTCTGGGAAGGAGTAGTTACTTTCTGGAATTTAGTTCAGTTATTTTTTTTGCATCTTATTATTGTAAGGGTTGGAGCAGTTGTTTCTTGCTACTTCTGTACATCGACATCAGAAGCTGACATCCCTCTGAGTTTTTTAATTTTTTTATTATTTTATTTTTTTATTTTTTTGTCTTTTGTCTTTTTCCGTGTCCGGCAACGGATCGCAACCCTCAGTGTTGCCCCCGCACCGGACCGGGGACCGGCAACGGGATTGCAACCCTCGGTGTTGCTCCCGCGCCTCGCTCAGCCAGTGAGCAGGAACCGGTCTGTATGTGGGATCCGAACCCTCGGGCGGGAGCGCCGCCACGCTTCCCAAGCGGCGCACTATCCGGTGCGCCACCGGGCCGGCCCTGAGTTTTTTAAAATTTAAATTTTGTTTTTAATATTGGTGATATATTCATAGTTCTAAACATATAAAAAAGTTTGCAGGAAAAAACTCTCCCTTGCATCCCTTTCCAAAGGGATTCCAACATTATCACTTTCTTTTCCCCCACAAATATTTTATACAAGGCATACAAATATGTCTCTCTCTACACAGATGGCTGTATATTATGCACAGTGTTGTGCACCTTATTTAACTTAAAATTATGTTATTGTTAGTATATACTGAGCTTCCTAATTTTTTATGCCTTATACAGTAATCCTTTGTATTTTTGTATGTCTCTGTATTTATTGTTATTGTAACAGGTCTTTCTTATTTGTCATTTCTGTTATTTCTATTATTTTAGAAAAGTGATGCAGTTTTTAAGTTTGTATTTGGCATTTTGTTGAAATATATTTCTGTAGGTGGCTATTCAATTTTATATTTTTCTTTATTATCATCTGTTGAGGTAATCATATTGTTTTCTTTATGGAATCCACAGACATATTGCTGTATGTCAATATAATTTTTTTTAGCTTCTCGATTACTACCTGGTTAAATTCTACCAGGCTGAAGTTTTCTGTTTTTTTTTTTTTTTTTAACATAACCATTTAAAACTTTTTAAATGATTTTAATAACAATTTATAATTGTTTTTGGGTGGTTTTTTTGGTTGTTATATGCTAATGTCATAAAATAGATTAGTTGTTTTGTTTTGATTTTCAAAGAGCCAAGTTTTGAACTTATGTTTTAATTGGACAAGTTAATTGTTTTCTGATTTATTTGCATTTCATGGTAACTTGTATTACTTCTGTCCCCCTGCATTCATTTTTTGTTTTGTTTTCCTTGTTTATATGAATGCTTAGTAATTCTCTTCTTAGTTATTCTTTTTTTTTTTTTTTTTGGTCTTTTGTCATTTTCCGTGTCCGGCAACGGATCGCAACCCTCAGTGTTGCCCCCTTACCGGACCGGGGACCGGCAACGGGATCGCAACCCTCAGTGTTGCTCCCGCGCCTCGCTCAGCCAGTGAGCGGGAACCCGTCT
>NW_007726356.1:133576-140725 GCF_000696425.1 Galeopterus variegatus
TCAATGGATAACTAGATTAAAAAATGTGGGATATCCATGCACTGGAGTATTACTCATCCATATGTGTGTGTATGTATGTGTGTATATATATATATTATATGTATATAATATATAATGTATATTTGTATATATTTATTTATGTGTTTATATATAAATTCTGAAAGTTTTTATAAAATTATAAAAACGTGAAATCGCAAGTTGTAGTATAAATAAAGTTCTTGTCAGAGATCTGTTATGAAGAGGAAAATGAAAATTCTGCAACAAGTTTTCTTTTTAACGGGACTTACTCATGGAATATATTCATTTAGCCTCAACAGTGCTTTGATTGGTTTGTTTGTCTAATTAATAACAAATGGTATTGCCTATTTAATGTTTTATATTTTATATAAATTTGTTACCTTTATCAGAATATTAACAGATCCTTTTGGTTTAGATGTATTTTAAAAATATTTTGTTGTTTTTGGCTAACACTATAACATATTCTTATGTTATGGGATTTTTGGGATCATATGTATTATCCATGCATTCTTGGAATCTGGGTTTATGATTAACCTTAGATACTGCAAATTTCTTGATACTTTTACATGACTTCCTGAGTTTTTTGTAAATCATATTCAGCAGCAACCAAGCTTCTCTGCATGATTTCTCTTCAGTAATTAAATTTAGTATTTCCAGCTGCTGAAAAATTTGTTGGCCTTTTCTGTTCATTTGTGTTTCCTCATGCGTAAAATGTAAGACATCCACATATTTTTAATTCTTTTAGAGTATCATTTTATTGGCTGAGTTTGGCAGTTTATGCTGTGAATGGTTTTGTTTTTATTCAGTCTTAAATACGAATTTAAAACATTAATCTTATGTGTTAATTTAAATATGAATCTGATATACATCAGGTATGTGATTATTCTGAGTTGCTTTCTTCTAGAGATTTTTAAAGGGATTTAGTTTTTTTTCCCCCCAGTATGTCAGACTAGGGTATTTTTAAAGACGTAATTTCAGACACCTGTACTCTCTTAAAGTGTAGGGATAAGCAGTTACACAGAAGTATATGTTTGACTAATGTTATTTAATGAATCTTTTGATTATAACATAGAATAACTTTAACTAGAAGAAATAAATCATGTCTACTCTTTTATAGTACTTTATTTAGGAAACTTAATTAAATTATATTTAATGAGGGATGCTTTTTGATGTTGATAGTTTTCTTTAAAACTTTGTCTTCAGAGGATATCATGTCTGTGATTCAATGCTTGTTATTCCCCATTACTTCAGAAAGCACTTTTCATAGGTGATGTAGTTTTTGGTAATAAATTATAAACATCTACCTATAGCTTGCTATTTTTAGATATTCCAAATGGTAATTCTTTAAAATATTGATGGGTTCATATTAAATATTCAATAAAACCTGATAAACTGTGTATTTGTTTAGAATTATATAAACTGTATTCCAGGTTCTTTATTGAGATTCCGATTTTACCAATGGATGCATGGTGTACAGTTGATTGGCCATTTTAAGTATTTATTAGCCTAAT
Source organism: Galeopterus variegatus (assembly GCF_000696425.1). Lineage (NCBI taxonomy): Eukaryota > Metazoa > Chordata > Mammalia > Dermoptera > Cynocephalidae > Galeopterus > Galeopterus variegatus. The sequence continues at coordinate 135,106 of NW_007726356.1, forward strand.
CCCCCCAATCTATTTTGTTTATTTGTTTATTTTTTTTTGTGGCTGGCCAGTACAGGGATTTGAATCCTTGACTTAGGTGTTATAACACTGTGCTATCCAGCCAGCCCTGCTACTTTATTTTTTACCTTACATTGTCAAATTCAATTTGTGACGTAATAAAATGACATGGTAACACATTGAAAAGCGGTAACAGTACAGATGTTTTTGAATCAACTGTTAATCATCTTTAATTGCCCATTGTTTTCAATAGAGTATTAGCTTATAGAATATAAATCAGTTGCCGAAAAATTTCAGTTTTAGGGAAAAGTCATACCCAAAAGGAGATGGAGGTTTAGAAAAATTATTTATGAAATGGAAGAGCCAGTCCTCAAATTCATATGGAATTGCACATGGTCCAGAATAGCCAAAAGAGTCTTGGAAAAGAAGAAAGACACAGGGAGAACTCATACTTCCTATTTTCAAAACTTACTACAAAGTTATAATAATCAAAATAGTGTGGTACTGTCATAATGATAGACATATAGACCACGAGAATACAATGTTGAGTCCCAAAAGAAACCCACAATCTAAGGCCAATTGAGTTTTGACAAGGATGCCAAAACCATTCAGTGAGGGTAAGAATAGTCTCTTCAACAAATGGTGCTGAAACAACTGGATATCCACATGTCAAAGAATGAAGTTGGACCCCTTCCTCATACATATACAAAGATTAACTCAAAATGGATCAATGACCTCAATATAAGAACTAAAATCCCAAAACTCTTATCAGAAAATATTTTGGTAAATCATCATGACTTTGGATTTGGAAATAGATTTTTACATATGATACCAAAAGCATGAGCATCAAGAGAAAAAATAGGTAATTAGATGTCATCAAAATTACAAACTTTTGTGCATCACAAGACATTTTCACTTTTATCCACAAAGTGAAAAGACAGCCTACAGAATGGGAGAAAATATTTACAAATCTTATATCTTATAAAGGTCTTGTATTCAGAATATGTAAAGAATTCTTCAACTCAGGACAAAAAGACAATCCAATTAAAAAATAGGCAAAGGACTTGAATAGACTTTTCCCCAGCAAAGATGTACAAATTGCCAACAAGCACATGAAAAGTGTTAAGGAACTGCAAATCAAAAACCACAGTCAAATACCCCTTCACATCCAGTAGGGTGGCTAAAATAAAAAAGACAGTAACAAATGTTAGCAAGGATGGAAACCTGATACGCTGTTGATGGAATGTAAAATGGTATAGCTGCTGTGGAAGACAGTTTAACAGTTTCTCAAAAATTTAAACATGGAATTACCATATGACTCAGCACTTCAATTCCAAGTTCTTTATATGCCCAAAGGAATTGGAAATTATAATTCAGATAAGTACATACGCATGTGTGTTCATAGAATCACTATTCACAATAGCCAGAAGGTGGAAACAGCCTGTGATGGTTAATTTTATGTGTTAACATGACTTTGGACTATGTGGTGCTTCATGGTAAATATTAAGTCTGAGTGTGCCTGTGAGAATGTTTTCAAATGAGATTAGCATTTGAATCAGTGGACTCAGTAGTAAAGTGTTTTTCCATCATTATAGTAATTAATCTAAGTTAGTATTCAAAATACATTGTTTCTCTTTTATTTGAGGTTCCTCATCGCAATCTGTCTTCGAGGCAATCTGGCTTTCACCATCACCTCCGCTCCCCCTTTAAACAACTTCTTGTGAACGAGTGTCTTCAATATAACCAAAGCCAGTATTCGTCTATTTGTCTTTGTTTTAATAAACCTCATCTCAAATGTCAGTGCTATTGACTGCTCTCTCCTGTCTTGACTTTCAACAGAATCCTATTCTGTCTTTACTAATCATTTCTTCTCATTTTCTTTTCTTTTTTTACATAGACTTTAAATATTGAGGTTCCTTGGGACTTTATCCTAAGGCTTCTGTTTTGTGACTACACTCCTTTGCAAAGTAATCTAATCAATTTTCGTAGCTCCTAAACGCCATCTTCAGTCTGAGAATTTGAAAATTTATATCTTCATTCCAAATTCCTTTTCTGAATTCCAGTTGTACTTGTTTAACCTTAATTTACATATCCATTAGGACTACTTACAGTCATTACAGTACAGTATAGCCAGATTAAGAGCATGGGCTCTGGATTCAAATGGCCCAGATTTTGATATTTTCACTAACACTTTCAGTTTTCTAACTTTGTGAATAAATTTTAGCCCTCAAGTTCCATATTTGTGAAATGAGGATTATAATATAGTTGTTGGAAATGAGATTTATTTATACCAGTGTGTGGCAGACATAGTAAATAATAAATGTGAGTTGCTATTATGTTTATTACATCTTAATTAATGTTTATAAAGGAACTCTTGATTTTCCTTTACCCAACCTACCAAATCAGAAAGCTGAGAGTCATTCTTGAATTCTTTGTTTTCCCCTCAGCCATACATGCAAATGTTCTGGGAATTCGAACATTACAGTTTGTCTTGGAATGATGTATTTTTTGTAACATTTACCTCACTTTATCATCAGATTACCATCTTTCATTGGGATTACAAAACAGCCTCCTGTTTTTAATCTTACTCCATTCTAATATTTTCCACATAATAGAAGAATGATCCTGAATCATGAACTGGGTCATGTTATCTCTTTCCTGTAATTCTTCAATGGTTTTCTATTGCAGATTAAAATTTTTTAAAGTATTTATCTTGTCTTTTGAGGCTCTGCATAATCTGGCTCCTGCCTTTTTCCCATTTCATCTTCTGCTATTCTCTGCGTGTCATTTTATATTAGTCACACTAATCTTTTAACTCTTTTTAATATGTTGATCTGTTTCTTCCCTCAGAATCTCTGCAATTCATTCACTTAAGAGATATTTATTGAGAATTTACAAGGCACTGTTCTGGGCCTGGGAATATAAGAATTTCCAAATCTGATATAAATACTTGGTCTCCGGGCCGGCCCGGTGGCGCACTGCTGTAGTGCGCCGCTTGGGAAGTGCGGTGGCGCTCCCGCCGAGGGTTCGGATCCCACATACAGACCGGTTCCCACTCACTGGCTGAGCGAGGCGCGGGAGCAACACCGAGGGTTGCGATCCCGTTGCTGGTCCCGGTCCGGTACGGGGGCGACACTGAGGGTTGCGATCCGTTGCCGGACACAGAAAAAGACAAAAAAAATAATAATAATAACCTGTACCGGACCGGGACCGGCAACCGGATCGCAACCCTTGGTGTAGCCAGTGAGCGGCCGGTCTGTATGTGGGATCCGAACCCTCGGCGGGAGCACCGCCGCGCTTCCCAAGCGGCGCACTGTAGCAGTGCGCCACCGGGCCAGCCCTAGATATACCATTTTTCTGTATCCACTCATCTGATGATGGACATTTGGGCTGGTTCCAACTCTTAGCTATTGTAAGGAGTGCTGTGATGAAGACTGGAGAACAGGTATACCTTCAACTTGATGATTTCCATTCCTCTGGGTATATTCCCAGCAGTGGGATAGCTGGGTCATATGGTAGATCTATCTGCAATCCTTTGAGGAACCTCCATACCATTTTCCACAGAGGCTGCACTATTTTGCAGTCCCACCAACAGTGTAGGAGAGTTCCTTATTCTCCACAACCTCACCAGCATTTATTGTTCGGAGTCTTTTGGATATTAGCCATCCTAACTGGGGTGAGATGGTATCTCAGTGTGGTTTTGATTTGCATTTCCCGAATGCTCAGTGATATTGAGCATTTTTTTAATGTGTCTGTTGTCCATTCATATATCTTCCTTTGAGAATTGCCTTTTTAGCTCTTTTGCCCATTTTTTAATTGGGTTACTTGTTTTTTTCTTATAAAGTTGTTTCAGTTCCTTGTATATTCTGGGTATTAATCCTTTGTCAGATGTATATTTTGCAAATATTTTCTCCCACTGTGTTGGTTGTCTTTTAACTGGGTTAATTGTTTCTTTTGCTGTGCAGAAGCTTTTTAGTTTGATATAATCCCACTTGTTTATTTTTCCTTTGGTTGCCCGTGCTTTTGGGGTTGTATTCATGAAGTCTGTGCCCAGTCCTACTTCCTGAAGTGTTTCTCCTAAGTTTTCTTTAAGAAGTTTTATTGTTTCAGGGTGTATATTAAATTCTTTAATCCATTTTGAGTTGATCTTAGTATATGGTGAGAGGTATGGGTCTAGTTTCATTCTCCTGCATATGGATATCCAGTTATCCCAGCACCATTTGCTAAAGAGGCAGTCTCTTCCCCAGTGTATAGGCTTGGTGTCTTTGTCAAAGAACAGATGTCTGTAGGTATGTGGGTTGATTTCTGGATTCTGTATTCCATTGATCAGTGTGTCTGTTTTTATGCCAGTACTACGCTGTTTTGGTTATTATAGCTTTGTAGTATAGTTTAAAGTCAGGTAGTGTTATGCCTCCCGCTTTATTTTCTCTGCTCAGAATTGCTTTGGCTATGTGTAGTGGCCTTTTGTTATTCTATATAAATGTCTGGATAATTTTTTCCATTTCTGAGAAAAATGTCATTGGAGTTTGATAGGGATTGCATTGAATTTGTATATCAGTTTGGGTAGTATGGACATTTTCACAATGTTGATTCTTCCAATCCAAGAGCATGGGATATCTTTCCATCTTCTTGTGTCCTCTTTAATTTCTCTCAGCAGTGGTTTGTAGTTCTCATTATAGAGATTTTTCACATCATTGGTTAACTCTGTTCCTCAGTATTTTATTTTTTTGGTGGCTATTGTAAATGGGCAAGCTTTCTTGATTTCTCTTTCTGCATGTTCACCATTCGAGAATAGAAATGCTACTGATTTTTGTGTGTTGATTTTGTATCTTGCTACTTTGCTGAAATCATTTATCAACTCCAAGAGTTTTTTTGTAGAGGCTTTAGGCTGTTCGATATATAGGATCATGTCATCTGCAGAGAGGGACAGTTTGACTTCATCTTTTCCAATCTGGATGCCCTTTATTTCCTTCTCTTCTCTGATTGCTCTGGCTAGTTCTTCCAACACTGTGGTGAATAGGAGTGGTGAGAATGGGCATCCTCATCTAGTTCCTTTTCTTAAAGGAAAGCTTTCAGCTTTTCCCTATTCTAGATGATATTGGCAGTGGGTTTATCATACATGGTTTTAATTATGTTGAGATACTTTCCATCTGTACCTAAATTATAGAGAGTCTTTATCATGAACAAATGTTGAATTTTATCAAATGCTTTTTCAGCATCTATAGAGATGATCATATGGTCCTTGTGTTTGATTTTATTGATGTGGTGTATCACATTTAATGATTTGAGTATGTTGAACCAACGTTGCATCCCTGGGATGAATCCCACTTGATCATGGTGAATAATTTTGCATATGTGTTGCTGTATTCTGTTAGCTAGTATTTATTGAGGATTTTTGCATCTATATTCATCAAGGATATTGGCTTGTAGTTTTCTTTTTTTGCTGTACCTTTACCTGGTTTTGGTATCAGGGTGATGTTTGCTTCATAGAATGAGGTTGGGAGAATATCTTCTGTTTCAAACCTTTAGAGTAGTTTGTAGAGAATCGGTGTCAATTCCTCTTTGAATAGTTGGTAAAATTATGCTGTGAATCCATCTTGTCCTGGGATTTTCTTTGTTGGGA
>NW_007726356.1:140755-148277 GCF_000696425.1 Galeopterus variegatus
CTGGGAGCGCCACCACACTCCCAAGCGGCGCACTGTAGCAGTGTGCCACCGGGCCGGCCCCAGAATTTAGTTTTTTATTGATTTCTAATTTTAATCCATTGTGGTCTGAACAAGTTCATGGGATAATTCCAATTTTTTTGTATTTGTTGAGACTTGATTTGTGACCTAACATGTGATCTATTCTGGAGAATGATCCATGTGCTGATGAGAAGAATGAATATTACAAGGTTGTTAGATGGAATGTTCTGTAGATATCTGCGAAGTCCAATTGGTCTAGAGTTTTGTTTAGATCTTGTGTTTTTCTGCTAATTCTTTCCCTAGATCATCTGTCCAGTGTTGACAGTGGGGTGTTCAGGTCCCCTGCTATTATGGTATTAGTGTCTATTTCCTTCTTTAGGTCTAATAGAGTTTGCTTTCTAAATCTGGCTGCTGCGGCATTGGGTACGTATATATTTATGATTGTCATGTCTTCTTGACGGATCAATCCTATTATCATTATGTAGTGGCCCTCATTATCTCTTTTATGGTTTTTAGTTTAAAGTCTATTTTATCAGATATAAGAATATCTACTGTTCTACCTTGTTTACTATGCTATATGTGAAACCTCTGATTTAACCACAAAAGGGCCTCTCTGTGCATATAAATATGTTCTTGACCTCTAGTTAGTAAGATGGTCAGGTAAGGCAATTTTCCTTTTATTGGGGTTCATACTGAAACTTTCAAAATTTTTTGTGTGGCTTTCCCTTGAGTAGGACTTTTTTGTGAAATAGCTACTTCGAATTAGTGTGCAATCTGTGGTTATGAAGTCACTTTTTGGGGGGGTGTTTAGCTCTTAATCACAGATTGAATGGTAAACTGAGCCTTAGTAACAATATCCTTTAGCCAGCTGAACTGACACATTGATTTAGGCAGAGACTTAAAGTGTAGTTCTAATAAGCAAGAGACTCTTTTTTTCTAATTAATGATTCTTTATCTTTCCTCACATTATTGGTATATGAAGATAGATTGTCATAGAAAGTAAAGCACTCATTCTTCACTGCCTTGTTTAGGGTCAAACTAATTCACATGTAAGTAATATATAAAGATGAACTAATTGAAAAAAGAAAATATTAGGGAGTTGGGTAGGTCTTTTTGTCTTGTATTTACTACCTGTAATCAGGAGCTGGGCTAGAATACATGCTTTTTTTGTGAATGAGGAATGGATCTTAAGGTATGTTTTCATAATTTTAAAACTTAAAAAAAATCTCTTACTCAGTATTTCTTAGGACCTTCTTCCCCTATTTTCTTAGTACACATTTATTATCTCAAGCTCCCCGGTTTTTATCTCTAATTCTGACTTCTCTTCTGAGTTCCAGACCTATATGTCTATTCTTCTGTCTATTCTTCATCTCCACTTGATATTTCTCGTAAGCCTCCCCAGTTTTGGGGGAGAGAATTTCTAAAACTATATTCTCCCCTGTCATATACTTCTCCATTTTTTCTCATCTGAGTAAATATCAGCTGCATTTAGTTACTTGCTTACACAAGTCACCCATTACCCATTTTTTCCCTTACCCCACATTTAGTGTCCATCATCAAGTTTTGTTTATTTTGCCTCCAAATATATCTGTTATCAATACTATTTTTTATTATCTTAACCATTATCTGTATAGTCCAAAACACCTGAAATAATCTCTTACCTGGCCTTATTTTTTCCCCGTAGATATTTCCTTCTTTTTACACATAATATCCAGAGTTGTCATTCTAAAATATTAGTTTATGCAGATCATGCGTAAAACCATCCAGTGTCTTTCTGTTGCTCTTAGGTTAAGCCTACTATCTGTAGCCCCATCCATAAATCTCTCTATAATTGGCCCCTGCCTACTACTCTCACATCATATTAAGCACTGTTCTTTTACCTTATTCTGTAGTTCCCACACTCTTTTGTTTATCCTAACTTCTGCTCATCTTTCAGATTTCCCTTAAGTGTCACTTTTACACAAAAGCCTTTGTTTCTAATCCTCTACCTCACCACCCTACACATAGTAGGTGCTCAGTAAATAATTGTTCAGTAAATGAATGCTAATTACAGTCTACACATTCTTTTTCATTTTTCTTTTTTCTTAGTTGAAAGTGGAAGGCTTGTTCACTATGGAAACAAAACGGGTATGTGTGAGAAAGGCCATGACAGAACAATTTTTAGCCTATTACTGGCAAGAGTGATAAATTATAATGATATTTCAAATTACCATGATTGGTGTCTTTCAAATTAAATACTTAGTTCTTTAATCCAAAAAGTGCTGATGTGCTTGAAAATGAAGAAATAGTTCGAATTATGAAATACAGGTTGGTACACTTTACATTAAAAAGTTGAAAGGAGTTTTATTGGCTATATTCTTTTAGTTTCTTTCTGGTGTGTAAGGGTAACCTGATTTTGTAACATTGTGTTACAATGTTATGGTAGGAACCTGGAGTCAGAAAACATGTTCATATTCTAGGCTCCACAATTTTTTTGTTGGAGAATATTAGAAAAAATTCGATGAACCTTTCTGAGTCTTAATTTTGCTGCTGTAAAAGTATATAATTAAACTTTAATCAAAGGTTTATTGTGGAGGTAAAATTATATAATGTGGGTTAAAACACATTATAAACTATATTAGTGCTTATTATTGTTGTCATTGTGACTACTGTTATAGAATTAAAACATTTAAAGGTCATGAATAGCCAAGGAAGAATCTTCATTTGAGAAATTTAACCTATACTAAAGGAAAGGGATACTATTGTCATTTATTTGTTTGCTCTTTGTTAATGCATTTCTGTTATAAAATGCCAGCTGGCTTAAAATACAGGCAGAAAATGTATTTCCTTGTAAGAACTATTTTTTCTTTTGTTGGTACTTTTCTCTGAAATTGAATTGTCTAATATTTTATTTTCTAAAACATGTTTTACTATAAAGCCATTCAAAGATGAAATACTTGAGAGAGTGTTTGTGAGATCATAATAAGTAGCATCTGATTAATAGTACTTTTTACTTGATCTTAAACTATTAGAGATAACTATATAAATAAATTGAAACTTCAGGCAATTTACCGATTCTACTCTTCATTGATACCATTTTGTTTGTTTAAGAAGAATGATTCATTAAGTCCTTTTATTTAAGTCACGGAAACCATTTCAGCTGACTTTATAACATGAGAATAATTGCAGACCATATATTTATCTCATTATTTCTTCCATCAAAGCATGAAGAAGTGAATTATTGAAAAGATAAAAATAAATTTGTTTGCTTTCTGTCAGAGTTCATATCCACAGCCAACCTTGATAGAAGACCAGAATGATTTAGACAGGTTTTCTTTGGAGATTCATAACATATGCTTGCTGGACAGAATTGAGTTATCTCTGCTCTGGAGAGTAAGTTATTGTAGCAGGAGCTGACAAAGATGAAGATAACTGAGGGAAATTCAATTACCTTTTAGTGTTTTCTTTCTAATAGGATTCTTAATGTGAAAAAGATCCTTAGATGATGTGCCTCTGTTATTTGTGAGATTTGCCTTGATACCTGCTTCCAGAATACCATGAACTTTCAGTTCCAGGCCCTCATTGAGTATAAAATAGGCAGCTTACTATTAAGGGTAGTTTTGATTGAAAAGTCATGTTTTTTAAATATCATTGGTAATTTCTATAATCATTGACTGCACTCTTTGTTTTTCTTTAACAAAGTGTGTATTATTTTGAATGAGGTTATTATTTAATATGCTGGGAATTTTTTTTCTCTCTCTCAAATGACCTTTCTGGAAGTATGTTGTAGGTTCTCAGTGTTGATATATTTATGTTTCTGTTTAATTGTCATATGCTATGGCTTTGGCAACCTTGTCTAAATGTTGTTAGAATTTTCAAGCTTCCATTTTCACTCTTGCTTTTTTTCATTCTGCTAGACTTTTTGCTAGAATGGTGTCTTTGCTTTTTCACCTCCTTCTACTTTTCAGTGTTTTGCAGTCTGGCTTCCTCTCCTTTTTATCTCCTGTCTTAGGACAAGTGAACTATAATTGCTTTCTTGAATATCACTAATATTCAAGATCTGCTAATTATACTCGCTAGTGGTTGTTTTTCATTCTTCATATTTCTTGATCTGTACAGTTTTTGACATTGATAACAAACCCTTCTGTTTTGAAATTCTTTTTTTTGTATGATTCTCTTACCTGGTGTTTTTCTTATTAGTTGTTTTTTTAAAAAAATTTCTCATGGTTCTTCTGTTTTTTTGTTCTATTACATTTCTTATTCTTTTTATCAGTAGATTAGGTCTTTCACAAGAAAACCAATTTGTATTTTTAACTTCTGTGTCCTGTTTTAACAATCTCAGATGATGTCAGCACTATTATCTAAAACCTTTGTATAAGGACATTAAATATTTCAAATTTCAATTTATATATTTAACTTCTTCCATAGGTAATTTACAATAAAAAATTAACAGAAGACATTAAAAAAATCCCCTTATAACCTTCTCCAGGTTGCCTTCCTCCTCATTGCTCTTACAGGAATGCATTGTTAATTTCTTTTTTTATGAATCCTTTCAGGGTTTCTTTATGAACATACACTCAAATAGGAATGTATATTCCTATTCCTCTTTATATGAATGCTAGCATATTATAAATAATGTTCTATATCTTGTTTTTTAAATCTTAATATTATATTTTGATGATCTTTTATACTTTCATTAGTAAAGTAATGCATGTCTGTTTCCTCAAAGTGTGTTATCAAACTTTTGGACTTTTGTCACTCTCATAGGTTATATATGGTAGTGTTTAGTTTTAACTTACGTTTCTGGTTTTTATGAGTGAAGCTGATTATCTTTGAGCCTTTTATATTTCCCATTCTGAGAGCATATTCTTTGCAAATTCCATTGGTTTGCTTTTCTTATGGATTTTGTAGAATCTCTATATAAATTAAGGAATCAATCATATATTTTGATATATGTTACAAAATTTTTACCACTTTGCTTGTTGAGTTAGTTATGGTATGTTTTTTTTAACCAAGATTTAATGTATATTTATTCTTAACACATGGAACATATAGTATAAAGATTTCATACTGAATAAGTGATATTCATTAAGCCAAAAAGGAAAAAAAGGAATTTACATCAAGCTTTAGCTTCATTGTTGAAATATAAAGTTATGGTGTTTTTGTTGTCGTTGTCCTGTATAAGTTTTTAAAAGACTTTTTATTGAATATATGAATGTTTTCTTTCATGGCCTATAAATATTTAGTAGGTAGTCTTCTGCACACATACATTATAAAGGAATTCCCTACTTATTTCTTCTAGTATTTCTGTAGTTTTATCATTTTACATTTAAATATTTACTTTATTTGGAATTTATCTTAGTATAAACCGTTATGAATCAAACTTATTTTATATTTCTACTTAGTTTTCCCTATACCTCTACTACATAGTCTGAAATTTTCCTCATCGATTTGAGATGCTACTGTTATCATATACTAAATGCCTATATATTTTGGGATCTACTTCCAGATGTTCTGTTTTTCCTTAGTCTGTATGTGACTTCATATTACTGATGTCAAACTGTTTTAATTTTTAACCGTATAATGTTTTTTAATACTACTAGGGCTGTGCTCCTTCTGCTTATTACCCTTTTTAATTCTTTTTCAGAATTGCTATCGCTTATCCTATTTGTCTAACATTAGATTCAGCTTGTCTGGTTCAAAAAGGAGTGTTTTAATTCTTTTGGGCTGTTTGGGAATGCAATCATATAATCTTCAGGTATTGATAGTTTTACTTCCTTCTTTCCAAATTTTATTCTTCTGATTGCTTTTTCGTACCTTATTGAATTGGCTTATATATTAGTGTAATGTTGAAAAATAGTAGTGGGTACTTTTTCTTGTTCCTGACTTTACTGGACATGCTTCAGTAGTTATCCACTAAATATGATGAGATAAGTATGGTTTGAGCTGAGATAAATACAGTTATTATCTTAATGAAGTATTCATTCAGTTCTGTCTTGTGGATTTTTTTTTTTTTTAATGAAGAGTGTTGCTCAATTTTGTCATCTTTAAGTAGAGCAGGGGAGTTGACAGTGTACTTTTCATGTTAGATATGTCAGTATTATGTTTATAAGTTTTGGCCATTTTTTTCTTTAATGTGCTGCCAGATTCTGTCTGCTAATGATTATTTGTGTTTTTTGCATTCTGTTCATAAGTTAAATTGGGTTGTGGTTGTTTTTAACATTCCATGCATTCTTAGACATTTGACAGATTTTGGCATCAGTATTAAACTTACCTCATGGAAAGAATTATAATATTTGTGTTCTTTTTTTATGCTGAAGAACAAGGTAGGTAGTATTGGAATTATCTGCTTTTTAAAGGGTTGGTGGAATTTACCTTTGATGTGATTGACTGTAGTGCAGATCTTACCTTCAATTAGACTTTTCCAGAAGTCTGCTATATTTCTCTACCTATGTGTCTTCCTAGCCCCTTCTTTGTCTAAAATTTAAATTCATCATTTTCCCTTCTAAGCCATTTATTAGTTTTATTAATTGAGGCAAAATAATTTGAAGTAGGGAAATGTACTCTTTATTCTAGATGGCTATAAATCCTGCTAAAAATTAGGAGATTCTGGTATAGTTGAAGAAGGAAGATTTGGGAGAATAACTCAAAGTGCCATAATCTCCCTTCATTTTTCTATTTTTAAATCTCTGTCAAATTTTCATTTATTTAATGCATGAAACATCACTTCATATTAATTTGTCTTGTGTATCTCCCATGTAACCAAGAATATTGCAATTATTACATTACTCTGCTTCAGCAAGCCATTTTCACAGTGTAGACTCAGTTATACATATTAAGTCAATACTGAAATCTTAGTCTATGAAAATAACTCAATCGCACTATGAAGGGAACGTGTTGCCATTATTATGGTAAAAATAATCAACTGAATATGATAATTTTTGTGGGTTGGCTGTTGACATTTTTATATGATAGTCCAATCTAATAATTATCAATTCATTACAAGTTATATTCTTTCATTTTAAGTAATCATAAAAATTTATAAATTCATTTTTTGTGTGTGCTGTTGCTTGGACTTGATTTGGTTATAATTGTGTAAGCGCTGTAAGTGTATGAAATGCTTTTACATATCTATAATCCAGATGTCCCCAAATCTATTTTTATTGGTTTATTTAGTTTATTATATAAAAACACAAAATTCTTTTAAAAATAGAATTCAAGTACCTCCTAGAAGGTTAACCTGGCATATCCTGACTTAAGAAAAACTTGGTTTAGATGAGTGGCTCTTTTTTTTTCATTCAGTAATTTTTAAGCTGAAGAATATTTGTGGCAAATAAAAGAGAAAAGAAAAAAAAAAAGAAAAATGTAACAGTAAAGAATAGTGTAAAATAAAATGAAAATATTCTCCAGTGTTATTGACCCACCAAAATAATGATGCCTCTCAGATAATGTTTTGGCACAAAACATTTCATTTTTTTTTATTATAAATGTACACTATATGTATATTTGTGTATATATATATATA
>NW_007726356.1:148312-149284 GCF_000696425.1 Galeopterus variegatus
TTTTTTGTTATAGATATTAAATTTTCAAATTCTGGATTATATTATTATTCTTGGATACCTAGTGAAAGTTACTTGTATCCATTAAAAATGTTTTGAAATTATTGGTGTCTGTTCAGGGATAAAAGCCCTGCATATTGACTCCTATGTAACATGATCTGTCTCGTATTTTAATTTCAACAGCTATTGTGGGCTTGGAACATAGAAACTCTCAATAAAACATTGCTGAATGAATGAAGGTAAACTCTCAATAAAACATTGCTGAATGCATGAAGGAATCAATAGTAGAAGATATAATATAGGATCAATTACGGTCTCCATATCCAGCTATCCTAAATCTGAGAATTCAGTTTTTTCATGTGAGATTCTATATTATTTAAAATTAAGAAAATGTTTTGTTCAAAATCACCTTCCATTTATATCCTAATAGAGGCAGAAAGTAAGAAAAGTATAAATCATTATTTTCTTTTGCATTGCTTAGTAGATTGCCACTGTTTATCTTAGCAAGCATTAAATGATGTATAAAGGCAGAGAATTTAAATCTTTAAGAAAATTATTTGCTGAACTTATAATTTGATGGTTGAAATATGGACTTTGTATAATACTTAGATTTTCCAAAGGTTAAGAGTTGCATATTGATATGATGAGAAATCCTCTAAATACCCTACAATCTACTTTCTCTTTTACTGAACAGGTTTTTATTTTGTAGCTTTTATTTTGTAAGACTTAAAAGCATTAATTTAAAATATTTAATTACATGTGATTTGTAAAATTGTAGTGTATGATAGAAAACACAGATTTGAGGGCCGGCCCGGTGGTGCACTGCTACAGTGCGCCGCTTGGGAGTGTGGCGGCGCTCCCGCCGAGGGTTCGGATCCCACATGCAGACCGGTTCCCGCTCACTGGCTGAGCGAGGTGCGGGCGTGGCACCAGGGGTTGCGGTCCCGTTGCTGGTCCCGGTCCGGTGCGGGCGCG
>NW_007726356.1:150242-159169 GCF_000696425.1 Galeopterus variegatus
GGGCGCGACACTGAGGGTTGCGATCCGTTGCCGGACACGAAAAAAGACAAAAAGGGGAAAAAAAAAAAAAAGAAAACACAGATTTGAGATTTAAGAGAACTGGGATTCAGTCCTTGTTATGCCACTAACTAACTATGTAGTGTTAGATAGGACACTCAATTTCTCTATACTATGGGGGTTGTTAAAGGTCATTAGTATAGCTCAAATCTGGAGTTTATAATATAAGTCTAGTACAAGACATAGGCAGTAAAATAGCAGTAATAGTTATTTGAGACTCACCTATGTAATTATCTTGATATTTTCTTTTCATTCACTTTTATAGATTATTGAAACCAAACCAACCTTGAACGTATGTTTATTTACTTTGTTCTTTTCTACTGACTTTATATGTTTTTTCCTATGTGCACGTGTAATTGGTAGAATACAAAATATGTCTTGAGCTATGTAAAGATTTGTCGAATGACAATCTTTTTTTCCCACCTTATTTTATTATTTTCATTACTGAATTGTATTCTCCATCTTCTCTTTTATTTAGTGGTTAAAATACAGTGCAAACTAAATCTTATAAAGTCAACTTTTAATTAGAAAAAAGTGCAAAGTATTTTTTTTCATTATTTATAGAGCAGTTTTAGTTTTACAGAGAAATTTTTTTCTTCATTGTTCTTCCTCTTTTTATTTTCTCCTTTCTTTTTTTTTTTCTTTTTTTCTCTAGTTGGCTATCTCATATTAAAAACCTTAAGTGAGAGTGGTCAGTATCAATGATACTTTTTGAAGTTAAGATGATATTCTTTTTCCCATGATTGTTCTACACCCCTTTGTCTTGCCGTATTCCTTTGTTGATGTACACTTTGTGTTGATCACTTTCATCATTATGGTTGATTAATAGATTTTGAGTCAACATAGCTTGATAGCAAAGCATTAGAATGCCAGTTCTCATCCCAGCTTTGATATCTGCTACCATTGTGGTTTTGGATACCTTACTTAAATTCCTTATTTATATTTCTCCATTTGTTGGGCAGGAACAGTGAAATGCTAAGCTTGGCAGTATTTGCTTGCATATATATTTAAATTATAGCTTGTCTATTTTCTGTCATTGTTATTTTCGTCACCTTAGATAAAAATGATATTGAAAAATAAGCATGAAAGATGTAAAATACTAGCATAACTAACTATGAGTGTCTTAGTCCTTTTGAATGCCCAAATCACTATAGTTTGAGCACCCAGCCAGTGAGACCACAGAAAACTCTGCTGTAGTTTAGCATCGCTCTGATTTTCCTGTTAGAAAACCTTGTGTACTAATCTTGGTTCTGTCATTTAGTAAATGATGTGAGCTAAGGCACCATTGCCTCATCTTTAAATAAGGATAATAATGATGCTTACCTGAAGTTATCTTGTGAGGAATAAGTGGGATTTAATAAATGTAATGGACCCATTATTGCAAGTGGATATTGTGTTTAATAGCAGAGCTATTTTTTTCTATTCTAAATAATCTCTGGGAATATCCAGCAAATGCATATATATCCCATAGTTAGTCTGGGACTCTTACCTTTGCCATAAGGCCTCTATCCAGAGCTCTGGAAGGTACCTCCTACTGTAATAAAAGTGGCTTTTCCAAGCAGTAGCTGTTTTTTCTTTATGCCGTTGTCCAGAGTATGGACATAGACTTCTCCTTTTCTCTTTTGTAGGTCTAGCAATGATAGAAAAGCATCACAGTGTAAAGAAGGAAAATAAAATTTATGCTGAATACCGCATCTTCTAGAATTCATACGTCATGCTCCTGTACAGGAGGTTTTCTCTTGACCTTTGCTCTGTCTCTTTCCAGCTCTTGTTTGTTTATTTGCCATGTTGCAGGGCCTAGTTTGTCTCCCCTACAGTGAGAGCTCCTTTGACCCTTTTCCTTCTGGAGTCCAGGCTCACCTATTTCCAGTCTTAAAGAAGAATATTGGTTTTTCCTCAGTACAAAGTCAGCCTTTTCTCCTGCCTCAGGCTGATTGACAATGATTCTATCAAATTCCTTTAGGGAAATTTCCACTCAAATTTGCCATTTATGTTCTGATTCCATAGACTTGGACTGTGCAATCATAATATTTCTCAGTTCATTTCCAAAGTTTGATATATTCAGTCTGGAATGCACTATTTTTAGAGATTCATTCAGTGTATGTTTTTACCTTGTTTCACTCTCTACTTAGGCTTTTTGAAAATGGCCTGATTAAAAGATGGGGCTCACAACATTTTCTACTCTTAGTCTTTTTTTTTTTTTGTCTTTTTCTGTGTCGGGCAACGGATCGCAACCCTCAGTGTCTCCCCCGTACCGGACCAGGACCGGCAGCAGGATCGCAACCCTCGGTGTTGCTCCCGCGCCTCGCTCAGCCAGTGAGCGGGAACCGGTCTGTATGTGGGATCCGAACCCTCGGCAGGAGCGCCGCTGCGCTTCCCAAGTGGCGCACTATCGCAGTGTGCCACCGGGCTGGCCCTACTCTTAGTCTTTTGTGGACAACTTTTGCATAGATCATATACACACCCGTACAGGGCACATATATGTACACACATATATAAAAAAATCACAGTTTTTAGAGCTGTTTATGAAAATAAAGGATCTGTCATTGGTGGGGCAAAGGAAAACCACTTAAAGGTGAACTGGCGAGTCTTCCTTTGTTTGAAAATTGTTAAGTGATGCTACTCCAGCATCAAAAAACAGCTATATTACTGGGTACTACATTAAAACTGGGAAGCTAGAAATAGCAAATCGTTTATAACATTAGTAAAATTGACTTCATACTTACGGGCATTGTGGATCAAATTAAGACCAAACTGAAAAAATATTTTTTTCATTATCTTCTCAGTATATTCAAATACTACAAAATCTATTCATGAGAGAAAATCAGACTTCTCAGTGCTGTTACAAATCTCTTCCAAGAAAAGGTCTGAATATATTCCTCATAGATATACAAGCCTCTGTTTAAGTTTTCAATTTATAGTATCTCCTGGTTATCTTAACAGTTGACCAGATCATGTATTATTATAAAAATTGCCTTTTCTTAATGAATTTTAAAGTAAGATAGACAAGAAACTAAGCAAATTAAAAACCTTCATAGTGTATTTTATGTAACACTTTTTTTTATCACTTAGGATTTGCACATATGGAGTTAGAACATTGGCTACTGTTGTTTAATAAAATACAAAGTAAGCACTGAATATGAGGGTACTTCAAAAAGTTCATGGAAAAATAAAATTAAAAGATAATATGAATTTTTCCATGAACTTTTTGAAGACCACTTTTATAAGATCAGGTATTTTATAGTGCAAAGTTTTATTTTACAAAGCAAGATTTTTTATCATAGAAAGCAAGTTGGTAGTACATGAGTTGATAAAAATAGTTTCCTTCTACTTGTCTTTTGTATCTGTTCTACTTAAGTGTGATCTGCTGACTCAAACTACTTGTTAGTCATCCACAAAGAAGTGAATACAGAAATTATTTAGAATCTTTTGTAGCTTGAATATCTGGCAAAGTCTGATTGTTTCCAAAAAGCATCATTTCCTCAATGTTGTAAAAAACAAAAACTGGTCCTTCAATACAGAAAGTTTAAGAAACAGTACCTAAAAGCCAGTTCATATTCAGATGTGTTGTTTTCAAATGGTCTATGTTAGCAATACATTTGAATAAGAATTAAAGAAGCTATAGCAGTGTGCTATATTCACCTGAGAAATATGAATTTAGTGAATATTTTATGTGTTAAATGGCTTATATAAATAAACCTTTGAGGAATAATTCCTTTATGAAGGAAATGGGTAAAATTATGTTAGGTACCCAAGAAAAATATAAACATGTATCAGGATATTTAAAAAGAGAGGGCTGAGGTAATTACAAGTCTTATTGTGTTATTCCTATTTTTGCTTTTAAAAAAAGTTATTTGAGTGTGCTGTCTTATTTTTTTGCTTTATTATGCTTTTTTTTTTTTTTTTTTCTTAAGTCCTTTTTTCTTGGTGAACAGTTACTTGGTCTTCAATTTCTCTGTGAAATACTCCTTGGTTCTAAGTAGTTCCTTCTTTTTCTCTCCTCCCAAACATACTGTGTATACCTCTCTGAGCAGTCATCTCATATTGTAATTATTTTATTCAGCTGCATTGAGATGCCAGAAGAAAGGGACTGTTCTGTCTTTTGGTAATGTCACAACTAAGCCTGCAATAAATGTTAGGTATTACTGCTGTTTGCCTGGCAATGTTCAAATCATTTCATGTCTCTATTCTTATTGATCCTCCTGTAAACCATATCACATTACCTCCTTTTCTTGTATGAGGAAACTAAGGCACAGGGTTTTAAATAGCTTGCCTAAGCATGAACGTGTTGAGTCAAGATTTAAACTCAAGTCATCTGGCTCTAGAGTTTGTTCTCTTAACTACAGTGTTATATGATTTAATTAATCACTTTTTTCTTTCTGGCTTCTATGTTTGTTCTTTTTTTTTTATTTTGTGAAGTTTATTGGGAGCCAAATGCAAGGATTGACCTGGGAAACACCATCTGACAGAGTCGGAGAAGTGCTCCTCATGCTCGTTCTTGAGTTATTTTAATGAAACTTAAGTATAAGATTTGTAGTAGTAAATATATTTAATCGTTTCGGTAAGAAACTTTACTAACAAGTAAAAGACCCTAGTTTCGTATGCTTTAAAAAATTCTGGTAAGGTAGATATGTTGAGTTAAAAGATAATAGTTTAAGAAATTAAAGCTTTTTTTTTTTTTTTTTTTTTTTGTCTTTTTTCCGTGTCCGGCAACGGATCGCAACCCTCAGTGTTGCCCCCGTACCAGACCGGGGACCGGCAACGGGATCGCAACCCTCGGCGTTGCTCCCGCGCCTCGCTCAGCCAGTGAGCGGGAACCGGTCTGTATGTGGGTTCCGAACCTTCGGACGGGAGCGCCGCCGCGCTTCCCAAGCGGTGCACTATCCAGTGCGCCACCGGGCCGGCCCGAAATTAAAGCTTTTTAATTTTATTTGTGTATGTATGATAACTGTATATACAATCTTATGTGAAGATATATTTCTGTCTCATATTATGATTTGAAAAATATAATTATCGGGTTTAAACTTATTCATTGTTTAAATTCTGTGTTGATTTTATTGAACTCAGATACTAGCCACATTTTACTTGATTTATCAAACAGATGCGTGATGCGTGCAGGCATTGTTGAAGTATTCACCATGTCTTTTTGGAAGGTGTTTAGGTATTTACCTAAGAATTTTGTGGTGTTGTTATTAATAATCATTCTAATGAAGTAATGAAATAATAACAACATAATACAGGAACCGATAAAGGGCTGTGAAAAATGAGAACATTGTATAATATTGAATATACTAATTATCTTGAAAAAGAAATTTTGCAGATTTGGAAACTTAAGGAAAAAAAATGTAATGCACTGTGTGGATTTGACACACAAGTGGAAACTGCTTCTTAGTGTTGGCTTGTTTTTTCAAATATTATATAAAAACATTATAAAACAAGTTTTTTTAATTATCAAAAATAAAGATTATCAAAAATTAAAAGATTAGAGCCTATATTAATCTTCAAATCATTTAAAAATGTTTGAGAATTGCAGTTTGTAGAGATAAGAACCCGAAACATTGTATCCAATCCATTAAAACAAGAAGAAATGGAAAAGATACTTTGATAAGTGTTCTGCCTGTTTTAACCTTGAATGCTATTATGTGGGGAGAAATGGGGGGGAGGTGTGGAGGGGATGGTGCTGCCTGTATCTGTTTCATTGGCTTAGGCTTTTTCATGCTGAGAGAAATCAATACTTTGAGGCATTGCATGACAGGAATCACTTCAGAATTAAAGGTGGCTGTAACACATTGTCATTGGTTGACTTCTGTTTGCCACTGAGGTTTTCAAGCTTCCATTTTTCTAAGTCTTTTTCAGGAATCTCCTTAAGGTTTCTGTAGATGACATTTTATTTACTTATTTATTCATTCATTCATTTATTAATTTAATTTAATTTAATTTATTTTTGAGATCAGACTTTAAGTCTGAGGTGCTCAAGTACAGAGACCTCCAAAAGTCAAATATTGAGAAGCTTCTTCATTTGTTGTCCATTAGATGATTTCCTTTTTAAATGCTTTCCAGTGAGAAAAAGTAATTTATACCGTAAGTGATTTTGAGACAAATCGAGAAGTAGTACACTTAAGTGTTTGGTAGAAGCTATGTTTAGATAACTAAAAATGTAATATTCTGTGTGCAGCCATATAAAAGAAAGAAGGTAGAACTATATGTCCTGACATAGAATGATGTATAGTTTGATTTTATTTTTATAGGAATGACATCTTACTCTAAACAGTGACTGCCTCTGTAGAAAACAACTGGCCAAAAGGGAGGAAGGAGAAGAAAAAACTTTCTTTTTATTTCATATGTCATTACTCTTTGATTTGCTCTTAAAAGTAAATGTTTCTTTTAAAAATCTTTAAAATAACTTTTAAATACAAAGCTTTTGAAACAAATACAGTTAAATTGTTTAATTAACATTAAACATTACTAAATTAGGAGAAAGGCTTATATAATTTTGAGATTTTAGCCTTGAAAATTTTAAGTGTATTTTTATTTCACAATAATATACAAACTTAAGGAAAATTTGCTTTATGACCTGTTTGTCATAACATATATTATCCTGAAAACTTAAATCTAGAAACGTTGGGCATTTAAAATCATTCACTTATCTCTTTTTCTTCATACTGAAAAGAAGAGTTTGTGAGAAGCCCTCTGTTTTTCCAATCGTGACCCCTTTCTGCCCCATTAAAATAACCACTGTTCTGAATTTTATTGAATGACATACTTGTTTTTGTTTTTCTTTCAGCATTTAAGTCTGTTTCTTTTAGCATTATAATTTCTCTACCAATTTTTGACCTTTATATAAATAGAATCATAAAGTATATGTTTTGTTGTGGCATTTTTAGTTCAACATTTTGTTTGTGCAATTCATTTGTTTTCTTACATTTTCCTGTTTTGTTTTCACTGCTGTATAGTGAATTATTCCATTAATTATTCCATAGATAGTAGACCATTAGTTTTTCATGATCTCTTCAACTGTTTGATGGGCAATTTGGCTGTTTTCAGTGTTTAGCTATTGTAATTAGTGCTGCTTCGAACATTTTACATGTCATTTGGTGTATGTGCTCATGCAATTCTGTAGGGTGAAATTACTTGACTGCAAAACCTTCATATTTTCAATTTTAATAGATGTTGCCACACTATCTTGCAAAAATGGGCACCACTCCCAACATCAGTGGATAGCCACTTCTGTTACTCCACATTGTCAACAACCGATCAGTGATTTTTTTTTTTTTTTGGCAACTTGGAAGTTGTGTTTTTATTTTGGATTTTTTTTTAAACAAATGAAGCTGTTTGTCTATTCTCCTACTTGTTCTGTATTATTTATTTTTTACTTTTGTAAAACATCTCTTCCTCTCTTTCCCAGATTTTTTATTGGTTATCTGTCTTTTCCTTATTGATTTATAGAAGGTATTTACCTACTTGGTATATGTGCTCATTTTTTGCTGAACTGTTTTCTAAAATATTCCTAAAAATTCCTCTCCATATACTCATATCCAACTCCAGACAACCACTGATCTGATTTCTATTATAGATAGTTTTGCCTGTTATATAATTTCATATAAATGGAATTATACAGTAGGTACTCTTAGTGTATGGATTCTTTTGGTCACCATAAAGTTTTGGATATTTGTCCATGTTGTTGAATATATTACTAGTTTCTTTTTATTGCTGAGTAGTATTACCTTGTTTCTTCATTTATCTATAGGCAGATGCTGGTTTGTTTCCAGGGTTTGGCTCTTATGACTAAAAGCACTATGGGCATTTTTGTAATTGTTATTTCTGTGGAAATATGTTCTTATTCATTTTGGAGAAATACCCAGAAGTGGAATTCCTAGATGCTATTGTAAGTATATGTTTAAGCTTACAAGAAACTACCAAACTATTTTCTAAAGTAGATGTAGATTTTATACTCCAATCAGGGAGGTAGGTGTGAGAGTTCTAGTTGTTCTGCATGCTTGTCAGTACTTGGTATTATCAGTCTTTGTAATTTCAGCCCTTCTAGTGGGTACATAGTGATAGCTTACTATGATTTTTATTTGCATTTTCTACTTACTTACGTCTTTTCATATGCTTATTAGCCATTTGTATATCTTTTGTGAAGTGTTCTTTTCAAATACTTTGCACACTATTTTGATTGGGTTGTTTGTGTTACTGAGTTGTGAGAATTCTTTATATATCCTACAAAGAAGTCACTTGTCAGTTTTATGCAAGATGAATATTTTTTCCCAATTTGTAACTTATTTTCATTTTATAAATAGTATCATTAAAGAGCAGGTGTTATAAGTTTTGATGAAAGTCTAATTTATCAATTTTTTTACGATTGCGATTTTCTTTCGTGGTTTCTTTTATGGTGTCCAATAAGAACACTGACTATCTGAAGGTCATTGAGAACTGCTATGTTTTCTTCTGGGAATGTTATAGTTTTAACTTTCATATCTGTCATTGATCTGTTTTTGTATTAAACACTTTTTGTATGATATGAAGTGAAAAACAAGATTCTTTTTTTTTTCACAAGGACAGTGAGATGTTTCAGTACCAGTTGTGAAAGGATATTCTTACTTCCTCAACAACCTTGAATTCTAGTTTTACAGTACGGTTGAAATAGTGTGAAGTCCTACAACTTTGTTTTTCTCTTATAAAATTGTTTTGCTTTTATTGTTCTTTTCTGTTTTCAAATACATTTTAGAATCAGTTGATCAATATCCATAAAAACTCCTGCTAAAATCTTGGTTAGTATTGTATTGAATATATCAAATTAATTTGAGGAGAGTAGACATTTTTACAATATTGAGTTTTTTTTTTTTTTTTTTTTTTTTTTTTTTTTTTTT
>NW_007726356.1:159356-169356 GCF_000696425.1 Galeopterus variegatus
TGTATGTGGGATCCGAACCCTCGGCGGGAGCGCCGCCGCGCTCCCAAGTGGCACACTGTAGCATTGCGCCACCGGGCCGGCCCCACAATATTGAGTTTTTAAATCTATAAACATTGTACATTTCTTCATTTCTCTTAGCAATGTTTTTTAGTCCGTTTGTGTTGCTTCTAGCAGAATACCTGAAACTGGGTAATTTACAGAAAATGAAATTTATTTCTTAAGGTTTTGGAGGCTGGGAAGTCCACAGTCATTGGGGGCCCAGGAGTTGCATCTGGTAAGGGCCTTCCTTCGGGTAGGAATTCTTCACAGGGTTCTGTGGTGACCAGGGTATCACATGGCAAGAATGGCCTGAGCAGGAGAGTTAACCTTCTCACGTATGCTCCTTTTAAAGCTGTCAGAACCTTGCCCATGACAACCCATTAACCCATTAACCCATCAACCCGTTACTCCATGAATGGATCAGTTCATTCATGAGGGCATTGTCTTCCAGATCTAATCAGCTCTTAAAGGCCCCCCCTTCTACCACCACATTGGGGTTAAGTTTCAACATGAGCTTCGGGGACATTCAAACTACCACACAATGTTTAATAGTTTTATATTGTATAGATCTGTAAAAATTTTAATATATAACTAAGTATTTCATGCCTTTAATGCTGTTGTAAATGGTATTATTTATTTTCATTTTCTAGTTGGTTATTGCTAGTATGTAGAAATACACTTGATTTTAGTATGTTAACCTTGTATACAAGAAACTTGTTAAACCCACTTATAAATTCTAGTAGTTTTCCTAGAATTCTTAGGATTTTTTACATACATGAATAGATCATTGAAAAATGAAAACTGTATTACCTCTTCTTTTCCAGACTGTCTGCTTTTTATTTCTTATTTTTGCCTCATTGAACTGGTTAGGACTCCATTACAGTATTGAATGGAAATCCTGAGAGAGCACATATTTATTTTGTCTGCATTTTAGTTGGTTTTTATCGATGTTCTTCTTATGGTTAAGGAATTTTCCTTCTATTCCTAGTTTGTAGAGTGTTTTTATTATGACAGGGTATTGAATTGAATGTTGTAAAATTCATATAATTGAATGTTGTAAAATGCTTTTCTTAAAAAAAAATTGAGATATGTTTTTCTCCTTTTTCCTATTACATGGTAAATATACTTACTGATTTTCAAATATTAAGTCAAACTTGTATTCCATGGATCCTGATGTATAATCCATTTTCTTTCTTTTTTTTTTTTCCTTTTTGTCTTTTTTCATGACCGGCAACGGATCGCAACCCTCAGTGTCGCGCCCGTACCGGACCGGGACCGGCAACGGGATCGCAACCCTCGGCGTTGCACCCGCACTTCGCTCAGCCAGTGAGCGGTGGTCTGTATGTGGGATCCGAACCCTCGGCAGGAGCGTCGCTGCTCTCCCAAGCGGTGCACTGTAGCAGTGCGCCACTGGGCCGGCCCTAATCCATTTTCTTATATAGCTAAAAGTTAGTATTTTGTTAAGGACCTTACACAAAATCCTGTAATTTATCTGTTACACAAATTGTGTTGGTTTTTAGTTTTCTGTTCCTGTAATGTAAAATTGGTTGTAATGTGTGACTTAGCCTATATCATCTGAATGAATTTAAGATTGGTATTATTTCTTCCTTAAATGTTTGCTACAATTTACCAATATAGCCATTTAGGCCTGAGATATCTTTGTGGTAAGGTTTTAATTCAGTTCATTTATTTAGTAGATATAAATCTATTCATATTTTTAGTAGTTTGTATCTTTTAAAGATTTTATACATTTTATCTAAGTTATTGAATTAAGTGGCATAAAATTGTTCATGTTTCCATATATCTTTTAATTTCTGTAGGATATGTAGTGAGGTGTCCCTCATTTAATTTATGATATTGGTAATATGTTTCATTTTTATTCTTGAACATTCTTGCTAGATATTTGTTAATTTTGTTAATACTGTCAAAGAACTAGCTGATGGTTTTTATTGATATTCCTGTATGATTATTCTTTTTTTAATTGATTTTTAAATTTAAATCTTTACTGTGTCTTTTTTCTCCTGCTCATTTGGGGTTTTATATGCTCCTTAGTGGAAGTTTAAGTCATTGATTTTAGTTAGAAACTCAAATCATTGTTTTCAGCATTCTCTTCTTTTGTAGTACAGTATTTAAAGCTACAAATTTTCCTTTCCTTTAAATGCTGTTTTAAGAGCTAAACAACAACCTACAGAGTGGGAGAAAACTTTTGCTAACTATGCATCTGACAAGGGATTAATATCCATAATATACAAGGAACTCAAACAATTCTATAGTAAAAAAAGAAATAACCCAATTAAAAAATGGGCAAAGGAGCTGAATAGACATTTTGCATAGGAAGACATACAAATGGCCAACAGGTACATGAAAAAATGCTCAACATCACTAGTCATCAGGGAAATGCAAATTAAAACCACATTGAGATACCACCTCACCCTGGTTAGACTAACTATAATCAAAAAGGCAGTGAGTAATAAATGCTGGTGATGGTGTGGGGAGAAGGAAACACTCCTACACTGTTGGTGGGACTGTAAATTAGTACAACCACTAATTTAGAAAACAGTGTGGAGGTTTCTCAAACAACTACAGACAGATCTTCCATATGATCCGGCAATCCCACTTCTGGGTGTATACCCAGAGGAATGAAAATCATCATGCCGAAGGGATACCTGCACTCCCATGTTCATCACTGCTCTGTTTACAATAGCCAAGACACGGAACCAACCTAAATGTCCATCGATGGATGATTGGATAAGGAGAATGTGGTATATGTACACCATGGAATACTACTCTGCCATGAAAAAGAATGAAATACTCCCATTTGCAACAACATGGATGAGCCTGAAGAAACTTATGTTGAGTGAAAAAAGCAAAGTACAGAGGGATAAATACTGCATGTACTCACTCATATGTGGGAGCTAAGAGAGAAAGGAAGGAAGGAAAGAAAGACCACAATGATGTGTTGGACTTGCAGAGGGAGAGAACATTATGTGGGCTACAAAGTAGAATGGGGGGTAAGGGGGCAGGGGAGGGAAGTTGGGGATTATTGGGTGGGGGACATGGCGTACAGTTGCAATTTGTGGTAATGAGTATACAGCCAGTATGAATCTGGCCCCCACATCATGGGCACGGGGGGTGACAATCAGCTTTGTATCTCATGAATATTCATAACCAATTTAAAAAATACTGTTTTAGCTGATTGCACAATTTTTTCCAATTGTCCTGTGAGTTCATCTTTAATCTGTAAGTTACTCAGACATGAATTGTTTAATTTCCAATTAATCTGAAAATTTTAGATGGTTTTACTCCATGTATTCAGTCAAAGAATCAAAAGGTTATCTATATTTCCAGATCTCTTCCTCTGCATAACTTCCTTGTATCTAGTAGTTTGTTCATAAAATCCTAGCCATCACCTTCTCAATAGACATTTAAAAAAATCTATAAAAAAATATATTTTTTTGTCTTTACAGTCTTGGGAAGTAGCTTACAATCTGAGTGTGTTTGGAATATAGGATGCATAGGCAGGTATGATGAAAGATAGTGTCCCACATAGTTGAATAATAGGTCACAAGTTCTAGCTAGTAAAATATGGTCCTAGTTTTCCAATATTTTAGACAGTTATGCTCTTTTTTGGGAGTGGAGTATATAAATATATCTGTGCTATAGCAACATAAATTCGTGTGGAAATATTTCTGGGACTGTTCATAAGAGGCCAATTAGAAGATTATTTTGAGAGCTGAGCTGTGAACTAATAAAGATCTGTGTAATAGCAGTGATCAGAGTGATTAAGAAGAGGTTTTGCTAAAATGGAATGAATGGGATATGAAGTGAGGAAAGTCAAGAAGTCACAGAGAAGAGTGAATAGAAAAATTTGCCCTCCTAAGTGTAATAGCATGTTTAGGGTGAAGATGGTACGTTTATTTTTTTGTATTTTTAATTTTTATGTGCTTATTGGACAAGTAGAGATTATCCTGCAGATAGAATTGTGGGCTCAGGGTTTAGGAAAAACAGCTAGATCAGATATGAAAATGTGAAAGCTAGGCCTAAATTGATGACAGTAAATTATATGGGAGTAGACGATATTGCCAAGGGATATTTGACAAAGCCCTTGGGAAATGCCAATCTTTTATAATGGGGAATAATAAAGGAAAAAACCTGAAAACCAAGAAGAGTGGTTGGATCGATGACAGGAGGAAACGAGAGGAATTGCTTAATTTTTAGTTCACTCCTGTCTGAACTTTCATCAAAAGGACAACTGGGAAAGTTAGGTAGAGCCATGACATCTGGAAGGAAAGATTGAATATAGTATTGTCTCTATTCATTTATATTTAACGAGCCAAAATAGTCACTTGGTTTACAAATGGCCGTTTTGAATTGTTTTTCTCTTCAGCGATTACTTTATCCTTTTACTGCAAGTAACTGAATTTCTTTTAAGAAGGAAGTTTATCTTATATTTAGTTTATTAATTGTACAGTAATAAATCTTAGGTTTCTTTAGCAATTGAATTGTTAGTTCCCAAGATGCTTATTTCTTTTCTTTTTGGATTCAGAAATTTTTTTTTGGTCAGGTTGTGATGTTATATTACCTAGTTTAATCTGTTGCTTAAAATAGGAAAACAGAAAAGTTGATTGAAGTATAAGAAATTCTGCCTAACGTAAAGTTGAATGCAAGTTTTAGATCTGACCCTTCGTTTTATTGATAAATGGCATTTTTTGGTAGGGTCTCTTGCGGTACCTCTATTCAATCTCCAAACAGAAGCACACAAACATATACAAATATGTGTACCACTGATAAGTAGTGTGTTTTTGATTTTGAAGCAAATGTTCCTCATGTGTACTTGACTTTGAATGATATGTCATACGTAGAATTTATTATTGTTTTTTAGTAAGAATATCTTCAATTTATATTGTAAAGATATTTTATGAAATAGATAAAAGTTCATCATATCTTTACAAACCATTCTTGTTTGGTTTCTTTTTATCATGTTTTAAGGTCAAATGTGACTTTAATGTTCCACAAAGAGACAGAGATTGATAATCGGGAAAGAATAGCCCTTTAATGTGATTTATATCTATAGATTTTATGTCAGATATGAAAAGTTGCTGTTCAAATTGTAAAGGAGGATCCATTAAAGAACACTTTAAACCATTTTACTATTTAGCTTACCTTGAGCTCTTGTTTTTATAATTATGCCTTTCCAAGAAAACTTTAATAGCTTGTCAAATATTTATAAAATATAACTTGGTAAAGTTATATTATCCTAATAGTAACAAAATAGAAATAATAGGTTATACAATAATGTCTTTTTGGTACTTTTAGTACTATTTAATGTGAAGGTATATGGTGTTTCAGGAGAGTAAAGAAACCAATTTTTAATTTTTTAAATTCTATGAAGAATTTGAATTTTCTCCTATCAGGTGAAGTTAGACAAGGGCAGATCATGGATATAGTAGAGAATGTTGAAAGTATAAAATTCCGCAAATATTTCCTATTTTGTACGATTCATTTCAGTGTGTAGTTGGGCTAAGAATAAAGTAACCTATAGGATGCTTCCTCACTCTTGAATGATATCTCTGAAAATATCACATATTTGTTGACATTTTTGTTACAGTGGAATGATTCACGTGAACTACTGTCCCTTCAGATGTTTTTAAATCATTTTCTTTCTTTTGTTTGCTCAAGTAATATAACAAACAACTTTCCTGTGGTTTGTTTGGCTCAATCTGTTTTTTTAAATATAGCATATGACATTTGCTTTTAATTTCTTGTAAATTAACTTAGTTCCTAATATGACTTATTTTCCTCACATCAATATTTAAATGAAGTAAATAGTTTGCCTTTACCGGTGTATGTCTCTCAGAGATGGTACTCAAGTACTCTTGAGTAACTCTCAGTGGTTGCCCATAATCTTCTAATTGACAAATTCTTAAAGCTAATATAATCCCCTCAGTTTGCAGATGAGGACATTTAGACCTAAAAAGGTAAATGAGTTAGTTGCCCAGAACTGGCAGGAGATATAAGCAAGGGTGATACTGTAATCTGGTTTTTGTTTTGCTTCACAGTCTTATGTTTATTCATATAAACACACTATGATTCTTAGTGACTTTTTTCTATCCTGATTCTGCATTCCAGATTTTCTTCAATCTGTTATTTTTTCTACCTATGTTTTATTCTTGGGGTCAGACTGTGTTGCTTCTCCCTGAAATTGACCTATGTTTTTCTGCCTTGCCTTTGCTTTAAAGGTTCTCTTTATTCCCACCCAAGAATAACTTATCTTCTCAAATTCCCCTATTATTAAATTCAACCTCTGATCCCTATAGCATAGTGTTTGCACAGGCTAAGACATATTTGATTCCTTGTGCATGTACATATACACCATATCTGTTGGGTTGCTTTTGGTGTAAGGAACAGAAAACCCAATTTATACTGGCACAAAATTAACAGGAATTTTTTGGCTCTTATAAAAAAAAATCTAAAAAAAAGTCTCATAGGAAGTATAAAAGTAGGCTGGTCTTTAGGATTTGATTGATCCAGAAGTTCATGATTCCGTCTGGAAGAAGCTCTGTTTCTCATAGTTCTGCTCTCTTTGGGTTTTGGCTTTGTCTTCTTGCCGGCTTCCTTTATGGTACAGAGAAAGCTTCCATCTTACAAGGAGTTATGTATTTCCTCCTTTACACCCTGAGGGGAAGGAGAGTACTATGCTACAAAACCCGGAACTTTCTGCTTAATGCACCAGTTACATCAAGTGCCCTTCTCTAGCCAGTTTGTCAGTGTGTGTGTGTGACTATTACTTTGATTGGTTTAGGACAGTTAGGACCCTCTTTTGTCATTGGGGCTGTGGTGAGTGTAGTTTGTGGCAACAATTTATCCAAACTTGTATGTGGTAGGAGAGGCAGACAACCACAATGTGTATCACATATATAAACCAGTATATTTGTTCTAGCATCATATTTGTTACTTATCAAGCATTGTGTGTATATATGTATGTAGGTATTTGTAAACTTACATTTGGAAGTTAAGGGGAAAAGTCCAATAGACCCTTTGAATAGAATAAAAAATCAAGTTTACATCAGTCTTTATGTTTTCTTATTTTAAGCAATTAATTAACTATAGCATCATAAACATGACACCGCAAGTTTCTGAATTCCAAAGAAAAGAAATAAGCATTTTGAAAACTAGTAATTGTATTATATCTGATTATTGCTAAAGAATTCTAAGACTTTTTGGCAAATTTGATGATATCTAAGACAGTACTTTTCAAACTTTAATGTACGTATAAATCATCTGGGGAATCTTATTAAAATCCAGATACTGATGTAGTAAGTTTGGGGTGGGACCTGAGATTTTGCGTTTTTAATAAACTCCCAGGTGATTCCAGTGTTGCTGATCCATTTTGCATAGTTAGGATTTAAAAGACTAAACATTTTCTAAAGGTGTTGAGAACTAGCTCAGTTTACTTTTTTGTAAGCTACTTTTGTTTCTTGTTTGGACTGCTGCAGTGGCTTGGTAACTTGTTTCCCCACTTCACTTCTCTTGTCGCATTACAGTCCATTCTCTAAATAGCAGCTATAGTGATCATTTAAATATGTAAATTGACCACATCACTCTATGCTTAAAACCTTCCACCCTTGTCGCATCACATTAGAATAAAATACAGGAAATGATGTAGGCCCTGCCTACCTCTCTGAACTCATTTCATACCATTATTCCTCTTATCCACTATGTTTCACGTCTTTTGTAACTTCACATCATGCTGTTTGTAATGCTGGGCCACTACATCTTATGTGACTGGCTTCTCATTGTTCAGGTCTCTGCTTAAATGTTAACCACTTCTGAGTGTATCTTATGATTGACTTTAGAGAAATAATTCCTTGGGGATTGTTGTACTGAGACAGCAGATCACTAAATCTCAGTCAATTAGGTTAATGAGGGATATAAAAATAGCTTTAAAATTTTCGTCGGTGTGATTCATGCTAAAGATTATTTCACAGTACATTTTAAAGTTTTAAAAAATATTATTACAGTATTAATAAATGTTTCTTTTTTATTTCCTATCCAAGTCACTGTGTGCCCAGTATTCTGCAGACAAACGGGAAGATGAGAAGATGTGTGATCATTTGATAAGAGCAGCTAAATATCGAGATCATGTGACAGCAACTCAGCTAATCCAGAAAATTATCAACATTCTCACAGACAAGCATGGAGCCTGGGGAAATTCTGCAGTAAGGTAAAGGGATACCTTTAGGATTTGGCCACTGATTTTCTTAGATGACTAATCCAGAAAATTATCAACATTCTCACAGACAAGCATGGAGCCTGGGGAAATTCTGCAGTGAGGTAAAGGGATACCTTTAGGATTTGGCCACTGATTTTCTTAGATGACCTAGGTTCAGATAAAAGGTTTTGGATATGATCAAGGCCAGATGAAGGAACAGAGTGATTTAATTTTATATTTTATCATCTACTTTGAATTTAAAGCAAAAAGGAAGGAGAAAATCCATATGGGTACAGCTATGAATCTTTGTAGCTATCTCAATTCGCTCAATTACTTCTAAATATTCTTTGAAGAATACTTCTCATAACAATTTATTCATTTGAAGTGAATTGTTAAGGGAAGCAGTTAATGTAAACTATTTTATTAGCTACACTTATAGACAAATTTATACAAATACAATGTTTTATTTTTAAACACTGTTCTCTATTTTACACTTTTGAGTTTTTAACATATAAATTTGAAAACATAATAAAATGTGCTGTTTTCGGGCCGGCCCGGTGGCGCACTGGAGAGTGCGCCGCTTGGGAGTGCGGCAGCGCTCCCGCTGAGGGTTCGGATCCCATGTGGAGACCGGTTCCCGCTCACTGGCTGAGCGCGGTGTGGGCGCAACACCGAGGTTTGCGATCCTGTTGCCGGTCCCCGGTACGGGCGCGACACCGAGGGTTGCGATCCCGTTACCGGTCAGTAAAAAAGACAAAAAAGGAAAAAAAAAATGTGCTGTTTTCTTGAATTAGGTTGCAAATTGCAGGGCTGTGATGGTTAAATGCCTTCTTTAAAATTTTATTCAATGTATCTACCTCCTTTTAAAATAACCGAAATGAACATGCTATTTTTGATTCTACTTTCTAGAAACAAAATAAATTACCTTTTAGGACTAAGGACCTTAGACAATTGTAAAATTTATTCTCCATGGAATATTTTTGCTCTAAGTTTTAGAAATTTTGACTCTTAAATAATGCTAATGGAACAATTTTATATTTTTCCATTAGGAAAAATTATATTTTAATTTATTTCTACATAACTTTTTCTAGAAGAAACCAAAATAGGAAAATAGTAAATTAGTTGTTTGAGGATACTTCAAAAGGTTTGTGGAAAAATAGAATTGAAAGATGACATGAATCTTTCCATGAACTTTTTGAAGACCCCTTGTATATTATGTAAGTGTGATTTTTGCTTCCACTGGTGTTTTAATCAATGTATGTGTCTAGCAAACATCAAAATCTAGTTTTAGAAATTTTCCAGGGGAAAAAAATAATTTTAATTTTTTAAAAAGTAAAGTTTAAAAAATTTGAGTTGAAAACTTCTTGTAATAGGATGTTTTTGTTTTGAGTACAAGTATTCACTAATATAGAATTAGGTATATCTCACGATGTTTATTACAAAGAATATCTACATATAATGAATTACACTTCTTGATATATAATATTTGGTGTTCAGAGAAAGGAATGCAGATCAAGGACTTGAGAGCAAAAGGATGGAATGAAGACAGATATCATGCTTGTTTGTTTGTTTGTTTGTTTTAATCCTATTACAGATGATCTCAGGTGTAATAGTTGGTCATGGAAATGATATGTATTCTTGGGTCAGTGATCTCTGGTTCCTTACCTTGCAATATCTAAAAGCCCGTGGTTGTGTGTGTGTGCGGGTGTGCATGTTGGGGGGTAGGGAGGAGTGTTGTATTGAGGGTTT
>NW_007726356.1:174356-186893 GCF_000696425.1 Galeopterus variegatus
ATAATCAAAAATTTTCAGAAGTATTCCAAAGGGTTGGGAGCAGATTAAATTATTTAAGTACTTTGAGAAAATCTAATCATTTATATAAGTCTGGAGCAGAAACACACAGTCTGTGTTTTTAACAAGTGCCCCCGTATAAGAATTACTTTAGAACTGTTGTTTAACCTTGAAATTTGTCTTCTGGGCTCCCTTCTACTTCAGGACCACTGTAGACTGTTATGATAGCTAATATTTGACTATTTCAAGTTTTGTTTCCCCTGCCTATTGGAGCAATTCTTCTTTTCATATTTATTTAACACCAGCTGTGTACCACCTACTGTGCACAGTAAGGCACTGTAGAAATCAATATGAATAAGACGGATATGTCTCTTGCCTGCATAGAACTTTCTATCTAATAGGGGAAATAGAAAAATGAACAATTAAAAACAAATAGTTTAAAAAGTAATGATTATAATTTCTCACTGTAAATAGTCATAAATAAGAAAACCATATTTGGGGGTTAAAAAAGCCTTTAAAAAAAATCTTTAGTCTCTCTCTAATAAAAGATCAGTGTGATTTCCTGGAAAGAGAACTACCCATTGTGATGCATGTATTTCTGTATTCTTGGCTCTTTCATTAACTGGTTATATGACAATAAATTTTAAAAATCCAAGGTCTTAATTTTCATATACATTTATTTATTCCAGACAGATTACACTTAAGAAGGTGGTAATGGTCTGTTTGCACAGAAGCTGAGGTTTAAAGAAGGGAGTTGTTAACACAAATTATTGCAAATATGGGTAATGTTACTATTAAAATAACTTTATTGGATGGTAAGGTCCTCTTCAGCTCTAAGATTTTATTATTCTAAAAGTTTATTCAAGAACTAGGAAAGAAGATCTAGAGCTTCATATGTTAATATCTAGATCTAGATATGCTGTATTTATTATTATAATAATATGAATAATAGCTGGCACTTATTGAGCAATTTTGAGCTAGGTACTGTGTTACATATTTGATAAGGATTATCTTAAAAACAGGCCAATGAGATAGATAACAGTAATTGATGCTGTTTTACAAATGAAGAAACTGGGGCTTAGAAAGTTTGTCACTTAACTAAGATCAAAGGGCCAGTGAATGGAGTAGTTAACATTTGAACCCAGGTATTCTGATTCTAGAGCCCATCATCCAACTTCTTAATATTAGTAGTTGGTGTTACTTTTTTGAGTGCTTACAGTCTGCCAGGGATTGGCTGAGTCTTCTACAAACATTATTTCATTGAATCCTCACAACAACCCTTTAAGGTAGTGTATTAGTCAGGGTTCTCCAGAGAGACAGAATCAATAGGATATGATATAATTATATGAGAGGGATGTATTAGGGGAATAAGCTCACGTGACTATGAAGACAAGTCCCACAATAGGCCGTCTGTAAACTGGATGCTGGTAGCGTGGCTCAGTTCCAGTCCAAAGACCTCAAAACCAGGGAAGCTGATGGTATCCTACGTCTAAGTTCTGGAACTCAGAAGCTGAAGAGTCTTGAGCTCTGATGTCCATGGACGGGTGAGAAGAGTGTATCCCAGCTCCAGCGGATCGAGACAGAGGTTCACCTCTTTCCTCTGTCTTTTGTTCTCTCAGGAACCCCAGTGGATTGGATGGTTCCCAACTGCATTGAGGGTGGGTCTTTCTCACCCAGTCCACTCAGACTCATACTAATCTCTGCTGGAAGCACCCTCACAGACACTCCTAGAAAAAAAATATTTTTGCAAAAACAGAATGCTCTTTGTCAGCATAGGAGATCTTCTAAAGAAGAAGAAATAGAAACTTCATCACCTATGGACATCTACGTGTCAACATTTACTACAAATCTGTTGGTTCCTGTAGTTCAGTGGTTCTTAATTCTAAGTGTCTATTAGAATCTCCATGGGATCATTTTAAAAATACTGATGTCTAGACCCCACCCCCAGGATAATGATTTAATTGGAGTATTCATTGTTCTCAAAAAATTTTAAAAATTAAAATAATTTTAGAATAATAAAGTATTATGATGGATTTAAATTACTCTTTTTCTAAAATTATTTAAAAAAACATGTTAGGAAATTGTAAGTGTACTTTTTTTTAGTTTTACATTTAAATTCCTGAGCTTTACAGTACCTTAGTACCTTGGGCACTGGTGTTTTGAAGAAGCTCCCCAGGTTATCCTAATGTAGCTGATGGTAAAAGGTAAAAGTCAAATAAATAATAGTCAAAAGTTTGATTTTTCTCTAATTGCTTTTGACTAACAAAATGAACATTCTTAGAAATTGATGTTAGAAAGGCCCATTATGCTTTTTTTATACCTTCAGATTTCTAGAAATTTTATACTCTGTTCTTATCTCCTGTTTCCTTCCTCTAGTGCATTTTCCACACAACCAATTTTCCTAAACAGTTCCTTCATATCCCCGTGCTAATCAACAATTTACAGAAGTTGTCTACTGCCAGTTGGCTGTGCTCAGGCATTCATCTAGGGCCCTGCTTTGCTCATGTCATTGATTCATTCTCCTGCTTAACATAAATGCTCAAGGCAGTTCTTTCTTGCTGTCTGTCCCTCTGTGTCTCTCTTCTTCTTGAGGACTCAGTCTTTCCATGAACTTACTTATCAAGGTTAGGTTATAGAAGGAGCTCTGAGGTCCTTTTTATTTTTATAAGTTCTTCAGTTTTCTCATGTAAGGACGTTACTTGTCCCACCTGACTCCTTGTGCTATTTTGAGATTAAATGTGATATGAGAATTTTTATGTACTTTTGTAGGCATTAATGACTGACTTTTAATGAATTAACTACCTGAGGAAATGAAAATTGCTATTAAATGTTAAGTTATTATTATTATTTTTGGCCATAAAACAAGTCTTAAAACATTTAAAAAGACTAAGATCATAGAAAATATGTCCTCTGTCCATAATAACAGAAGGAAATTTTTAAATTCACAAATGTGTGGATATTAAACAACATTCTCCTAAAAAAACAAAGAGTAAAAGAAGAATCACAGGGAAATTAGAGAGTACTTTGAGATACAAATCAAAGTGCAACATATTAAAATTTATAGGATGCAGGGCTTAGAGGAAAATTTATACTTGGAAACACCTATATTAAAAATAAGAAACATCTCAAATTAGTAATGTAAACTTCTGCCTTAATAAAATAGAAAAAGGCCAAACTAAACCAAAAGCAAATATAAGTAGGAAATAACAAAGATTACAACAGAAATATATGAAATAGGGAATTAAAAAACAATAGAGAAGATCAACAAAACCAAAAGTTGATTCTTTAAAAATATCAACAAAATTTCCAAGCCTTTATCTAGATTGGTCAAGAAAAAAAGAGAACACTGAAATTACCAAAATCAGAAATAAAGCAGGGGCATTATTACATTGTTATTATGTTTTTTTTTTTGTGGTGGTAAGGTTTAGTTTCTTTCTCTTTCTCATTTGAATTTTTGTTCTGTCAGTGGTTTTTGTTCTTTCTTGTGTATTTGTGGTAGTGATTATCATTTTTTGGATTCCAGATGTAGGACTTCCTTGAGGATTTCTTGTAGGGCTGGACTTGTGGTGAACTCCCATGTTTTTCTTTGGAAAATATGCTATTTTTCCCTCATTTCTGAAGGACAGCCTTACTGGCTATAGTATTCTTGGCTGGCAGTTTTTTTTTCATTTAGTGTTTTGAATATATCACCCTGTTTTCTTGCTTGTAGAGTTTCTGTTGAGAAGTCTGCTCTTAGTCTGATAGGGGCTCCCTTATAGGTGACTTGACGCTTTTCTCTTCTTTTAAGATTCTCTTAGTTTTTGAGCTTTGACAGATTGACTATAAGTGTCTTGGAGAGGATCTTTTTGGGTTGAGTCTGTTTGAGCCTCTTGGATCTGAAGGTTTTTGTCTTTCCTTATACCCAAGAAGTTTTCCATCGTTATTTCATTGAATAGGTTTTCCATGATTTTTCCTTTCTCCTCCCCTTCTGGAACACTCATGATTCGAATGTTTGTGTGTTTAAGGTTGTCTGCTAGCTCTCTTAGATTTTCTTCATTTTTAAAAATTCTTCTTTTCTTTTTTTCTCCACCTGGGTTATTTTGAGAAGACTATCTTTAAGATCAGAAATTCTCCTTGTTCTAGCCTTCTACTTAAGTTGTTGGTTATATTTTTTATTTTGTGGAGTGAATCTTTCAGTTCCATGAGGTCTGCTACATTCTTTTTTAAGGTATTAAACTCTTTGTAAATTTCCTCCTTCATATCCTGGATTTTTTTTCTCATTTCATTGTGTTGTCTGAGTCTCCTTTTACCTCAATGATATTCCTTAAGATTCTTGCTCATAATTCCTTTTTAGTCATTTCAAGGTTTTCCTGCTCTATAGGGTCTGGTATTTGAGAATTACTGTGTTTTTTTGGTGTCGTCATATATTCTTGGGTTTTTGTATTTCTAGTATCTCTATGTTGAAGTCTGGTCATCCTGTAGAGCAGTTGCATCTTCTCTTACTCTGGAGTGGACTTTGAGAAGAGAGACATCCTTTTCTTTTTCTGGTCTCTGCTGATGACTCTCCTTGTGTTAATGCATCCAAGTGTCTGGCAGGCCAGCTGAATGGTGGCTGTGGCTACTGCTGTGGCATCAAACTGCTTTTGCAGCAGCTGTGGCGGTAGCTGTGGTGGGCCATTCATGCAGAAGTGCTGTTTTTGGCATGCTCCTTGCCTGCTTCTGGGTGGGAGATGCTGTCCTTGGCTTCTGCCTAGGACTCCAGATATGCTCTGTTTCTTCCCTGCCTCTGGGCAGTGGTGGCTACCCTCAACTCCTGCCTGGGACTCTGGGTGTGATTTGTTTCTTACCTGCTTCTGGGTGGAGGGGGCGGCCCTTGGCTCCTGCCTGGACTCCAGGTGTGCTTTGTTTCTTGCCTGCTCCTGCCTCAGACCCTGGGTGTGCTCTGTTCTTGTCTGCTTCTGGACAGAGGGGGCTGTGTAAATTATTATTATCAGAACAATATTCAGTACTTTGTAATATACCATTTTGTTTTCTAATTCTATAATGAATGTCTATTGGGTGTATTGAAAAGAAGAATACCTAGTAAGAGGGAAAGACCACTGGATGAAAAAGATGTTTTAGAGTACATATACTGTTATAGCTTACATGCTTGTGAACATTGAAGAAGTTAATATGTGGAAAGGCATACAGAACAGTGTCTGGCACATAGTGAGTGCTCAGTAATTGTTAGTTATTTAGTTCCACAGGAAGGGTGAGCCAGAGACTAGTAATACTGATTACCTGTGGCATTTGTGTGCAAATGTGCTGGAAAGAATAGGGGAATGGGGACATAGTACAAGGGATAAAGGGGCAGTGACATTTCTCTGACTATACTTCTTTGTATACTTTTGGCTCTTAGAACCATACTAATCTCTGTGCAAATGTGCTGGAAAGAATAGGGGAATGGGGACATAGTACAAGGGATAAAGGGGGAGTGACATTTCTCTGACTATACTTCTTTGTATACTTTTGGCTCTTAGAACCATACTAATCTCTCAAATACAAGAAAAAACAAAAAAACAAAAAAAACCCGAATTAACCATGGTGTCAAGAAACCCTAAATCTGACAGCAATTGCAAATGAACAGCATAACGATACCAATAGGTGTGAGGGAAAAAAAGAGAATGAAGCTAAGTTTTAGAAAATGGTACTGTTACTTAAAATGGTACCTTACTGTATCCAGTAAAGCTAAAGACAAAAGGAGCTGTACACAAATATTTTACTCAGGAAATTTGTTGGTTCTTTTTTAAAACAATACCAAAACTTGGTTATGTGTATATGAGGATTGAGCAAATAAATTAATATATTTTGGATAATGAGCACAAGATTTCTTACTGTTGGAAAAAAGAGTTAAGGAAAGAGGAAAGCTAGAATGAATCCTGTTGTAATTGACTGGAATCACAGATATCAATATGAACTTACTGAGATATATACGGAGAGAAAGAGAGAGAGAGAGAGAGAGAGAGAGAGAGAGAGAGAGAGAGAGAGAGAGAGATGATAGAAACAAATAAAATACACATTTGTGGTTATGCCCAAGTAAGCATGCATACATACATCTCCTAGCCCTGTCTCCAGAGAGAACAGAAAAGCAGTCGTAACCAATGACAATGTGCAAAGTTAGTTCTCAAATCTTAATTTCGCTAATAGAGGAAACCAGATCTTTTTGGAGAAATGGATGATTTCAGAGCTGGGAAAGGGTGAACTGTAAGATGATCTTGGAATATCTTGTGGTGCCAGAAGGTAAGGAAGTGCTCATCAATGGGTAGGAGCATGTTGAAAGGACACAAAACCTCAACATGAAGGACACTTGAAAATAGCTAAATCTGTGACAATTTGAATAACATATAATTGACCGTAGTAGATTAAAATCTATATAATAAAATAAACATTTACGAGTTCATAGTGAAGTAAATAATCAAATAAATTTAAAAATGGGAGATAAGGGACAGCCCTTCCTTATACTTGAGTTCCAGTTATTAAAAGTAAAAAGAATTAATAGATGTAGAAAAATCACTTTTTGGCAAATACCACAGTAACGTTGTTTTGCAGGCAAGGGTCAGCGGTGTATACCAAAATTTAGATGAAGGAATAATGAGAAAAAGGATACTTCCATTGTCTCAAAGTATCTTCCAAGAAGGTAATTATTAATTACAAGGAGGAAATACAGTGACTTATGTGGAGAAACCTGATAGACACCATAACCAAATGATCAAAGTTACTACCACTAGTAATAAGGCATACTGACATCATATACCACCTGGTATGCTGCACTGAGAACACAAAAGCACTTCCTTGGTATTCTTGCCCAAAATGCAAATCCTCCATCTAATTAAAAGTAAACTTCAGACAAACTGAAATCAAGGGGGCATTCCACAAAATAAATAGCCAGTACTTTTCAAAAGTATAAAGGTCATGAAAAACAAAGCTGGAGGAATTGTTGCAGATTTGAGGAGATTAAGGAGACATGACAACTAAATGCAGTTTTGGAATCTGGATTAGATAATAGACAAAAAATGGAAATTAGTGGGACAACTGGAAAAATTCAAATACACTCTGTAGATTACTTAATAGTATTGTATCACTCACTGTTAACATTTTTTATTTTTTTATTTTTTATTTTTTTCCTTTTTGTCTTTTTTTTCGTGTCCGGCAACGGATCGCAACCCTCAGTGTCGTGCCCGTACCAGACCGGGACTGGCAACGGGATCGCAACCCCTGGTGTCGCGCCTGCACCTCGCTCAGCCAGTGAGCGGCCGGTCTGTATGTGGGATCTGAACCCTTGGCGGGAGCGCCACCGCGCTCCCCAGTGGCGCACTGTAGCAGTGTGCCACCGGGCCGGCCCCACTGTTAACATTTTAATTTAGATAATTGTAGTGTGGTTATATAAGATGATAACATGAGGTGGAGCTGAGGGAAGGGTATACAGGAACTCTAATATTTGTAACATTATAAACCTTAAATTTCAAAATAAAAGTTAAAAAAGTTATTTGTTATTATTGCTTATACATAGGACTGTTCGTCTTCATACTCAGAGTTTTCACTTACTCCCACTTTAGGCAGCTCTTATTAACTGTTTTGCCAGGCCATAGTAGAACAGAAGCACTCTGTTGGAAGTCTCTAGATATGCAATCAGGGTAGAGAATCACCATGATGACTGTTACGGCTATCTCTTTGCATACCAGTAAAATATGAGCACAGCTTACAATCTCTTCCTGGCTCACTTTTACTCACCCATACAGCCTAACCTCTCCCCATTCCTGTCTTCAACACTTTACCTCCAATACGTACCCACTTCCTGACTCTCTCAGTCTCACTTAGGCTTCACGCTCTTGTCCATCTCTTGTCCACAAGCCTTTTCATATTGTTTCCCTGCCTAGCTTAGGTGTCCTGCCATGCCTCCTACAACAATCTCTACTTCCCATGTTATACCATTTGTGACACTGTATAGGTAATTGCTTTTGATATTGTTTCCCCCATCTAACTTATAAGTGCCATTAGGAAAACGACTATTTATTTTTGTTCCTTCAGAAGTACTGGGAATATTGTCTGGAATATTTTAGATGCTTAGATGTTTGTGGAGTACATGAGAGAAGGAAGTATAGGTTACAGAGTTTAAACATAGGGTAAATATAGATTGAA
Organism: Galeopterus variegatus; assembly: GCF_000696425.1. Lineage (NCBI taxonomy): Eukaryota > Metazoa > Chordata > Mammalia > Dermoptera > Cynocephalidae > Galeopterus > Galeopterus variegatus. Next base: position 182,511 of record NW_007726356.1, read on the forward strand.
GGGAACTGGAAAACAAGTCTTTTAAGGTTTGGGATTTTTTTGTTCTATCATTGTCTTTCTTGTATGGGACCTAGGCTACGTGGACAATTAAAAACAAAATAACGAAAAAAGACGTAAATGAATTGTTCTATACACACGGCTTGCAGCTTGTTTGTTTCCGGTCTGTGTTTAGTATGATTTTGTAAAATCAAATCTTTCCCAGACTAACTGTGAGATCACTGATACCACTCTTTCCCTCAGACCCACCAAAAAATTTGTATTGTATTAAAGTCAGCCTAGGGAATAGTTTATTTTGGGATCATGTGAGTTTTCTTTAAAAGTTTATAAGAGAAGTCCAAACACTATTGGTACTTACTAGGTTTTGAACTATACTAAGGCTCGTAGATATCTAGGGCCCACAGGAATACATGCTTCGTATACTGCCTTTCATATTTTCTCCCATACCCAAACTTCTAAACTCATTAAAAAAAAAGAAAAAAACTATTATCAGGAGCTTTTACTATAGACCTAACTGCATGGAACAATTAATTACTACTGGGAACAAAGAACTAAATTGACTGTAGAACCTGTATTAGTTTCTAGTTGCTACTGTAATAAATTAACCACGAATTTAGTGGCTTGAATAACACAGATGTTTTGGAGGTTTAGAAGTTTAAAATGGGCTGGCAGGGCTGTGTGCCTTCTGGAGGCTTCCCTTAGTTCAGGCTGCTATAACAAATTACCGTAGACTGGGTGGCTTAAATGGCAAACATTTATTTCTCAGTTTTGGAGGCTGCCAGTCCAAGATCAGCATCCTACCCATTATTGTCAGATTCTGGTAAGAGCCGTCTTCCAGTCTGAGAACTACCAACTTCTCATTGTATCCTCACATGGTAGAAAGAGAGCTTTAGACATCTCTGGAATATCTTTTTATAAGGGCACTAATCCCATTCATGAAGGCTGTACCCTCATGACCTAATTACCTCCCAAAGGCTCACCTTGTAATGCTGTCACATTGGGGGTTAATATTTCAGTGTATGGGTTTTAGGGGTACAGTCAGTTGATTGCAAGGCTGTAGGAGAGTCTGTTTCCTTCACTTTTCTAGCTTCTGGAGGCTACCTGCATTTCTTAGTTCAATGGTCCCTTCCTCCATCTTCAAAACCAGCAGCATGGCATCTTCAGAACTCTCTGACTCTGCTTCTGTTGTCATCTTCCTTCTTTTCTTCTGCTTCTGTCATCACACTGCCTTCTCTTGCTCTCACCCTCCTGCCTCTGTCTTATGAGGACTTTTATGATTGCATTGGCTCAACCAGGACAATCCATGATAATGCCCTCATCTCTGGATCCTTAATTTAATCACATATACAAAGTCCCTTGTGAAGTAATACAGGTTCTGCAGATTAGTATGTAGACATCTTTGTTAGGCTCTTTTTCAGCCTACCACAGCACCTGTCCTTTTAATCCTTCCTTTAAGATGATATATTAATATTATATAGCATAGTGATAAAGACCATTGGCTTTTAAGTAAAGCAGACCTAGGTTTGAATCTCTTTACTTACTAGTTGTGTGATACTGGCAGAGCCCTTGGTTCTTAGTTTTGTTTTGTTTTTTCCTGGCTACTGCCTCTTCCTAGGAAAATATATCTGTTAGATAAAAAATTTATATACTAGCTCAGCTATTTACCTGCCCTGGGACCTTGGTCAAGTTACTTAACTTCTCTGTGCCTCAGTTTCCTCATCCAGCAAATGGAGATAACATCATTTACCTCAGATTTGTTACAAGAATTTAAAGCAAATGCATGCAAAGAGAACCTGCCACATAATAAACACTCAGAAAATGTTAGTTATCATCATCTTCATCATTATTGTTATGATATGTATTATTAAAGTCATTGATTGTCTTGTTCGCCTTTATGTCCAGGTACTTGGTAGCGTGTCTGGCATAAACAAACACTCAGTAATCATTGAATAAGTGAATGAATTTTTTTTTACATGCTTCACCTTTTATTTTCTCTCTGTATCTAATCCTCTGCCAATTTATGTTACATAAGTCTATTTTTAAATTTTAATTTATCAATATACAATGTAGTTGATTTTCATGTTCCTTTACCAGTTCCTTTTCCCTGCTCCCTCTTCCCCCTGCCCTCCATCAACATCATATCTGTTCACTTGTCTTAACAAGTTCAAGGAATTGCTGTGATTGTCGTGTCTTCTTCCCTTTCTTAGTTATTTTTCAATACTACTTAGCCTCTCTGAGCTTCAGTTTCCTATTTTCGTTTTGTTAGTAAAATAGGGATGATATTTCATAGGGTTAAATATCAAATGTGAAGTATGAGTTGCTTTGCATACTGCTGGACAGTGAAAAAAATGGTAAACATTATTAATATAAAAAATAGAGTAAAACATAATGGACATGACTAAAGTCTTGTTTTATTTTTGTGGTGATATGAGTGATATACAATAAACTGCACATATTTAAAATGTGCAGTTTGGTCAGTTTTGGCATATAAGTATCTTTGAAACCATCACCACATCTAGAGATTTCCTCTTGCCCTATTGTGATTCCTCTTTCCCACCTCCCTGCCCCCAGGCAACCATTGATATGATGTCACTATAGATGAGCTTACATTTTGTAGAATTTTATATAAATGGGTTTACCTAGTTTTTACTTTTTTTTTTTTACCTTTTCACTTAATATAATTGCTTTGAGATTCATCTATGCCATTGCATGTATCAGTAGTTCATTCCTTTTTATTCCTGAGTAGTATTCCATCATGTTGATTTATGACCATTTGTTTAACCATTTAAGTTGATAGGCATTTGATTATTTCCAGTTTTTGGTTTTACAAATAAAGCTGCTATGAACATTCATGTTGAAGTTTCTGTGTGGATATATGCTTTCTTTTGTCTTGAGTAAACACACAGTAGTGAAATGACTAGATCATGTAATTAAAATATGTTTCTTTTAGAAACCACCAAACCATTTTTCAAAGTGGTTATGCCATTTTACATTCCCAGTAGCAGTGTATTTCAGTTCCAGTTCCTCAACATCCTCAACAACACCATCAATTTTTAATTTTAGGCAGTCTAATAGATGTATAGTGGTGTGGTTTTAATTTGCATTTCCCTAATAACTAGTGATGTTGAACATATTTTCATGTGTTATTGGCCATTCATATATCTTCTTTGGTGAAATGTCTAGTTACATCTTCTGCATATTTTAGAATAGGGTTTTTAAATCTTTTTATTATTGAATTATGAACCATCTTTATATATTCATATAGTACATGCTTTGCAAATATTTTTTCTCGGCTGTAATTTGTATTTTTATTTTTTTAAAAGTGCCTTTTGAGGAGCAGAAGTTTTTGTTTATTTTTTTTAAACTTGGTGAAGCTAGTTTATGATTCTTTTTAATTTATTATTATTATTTTATGGGTTATGTTTTTGGTATCATATCTAAAAAAATCTTTGCCTAATCCAGAATTACAGAGATTTTTTTCCCTGTTTTTTTTCTAGAAGTTTTATAGCTTTATATTTCACATTCAAGTCAAAAGTCTATTTCAGGTTATTTTTTGTATATAGTACAAGGCATTGATTGAAGGTCATATTTTACATATGAATATCTGATTATTCACCATTTATTAAAAATATAGTTCTTTATCTACTGAATCATCTTTGCACCATTGTCTAAAATCTGTTATCCATATGTATTGGGTCTTTTTTTGGACTTTTTCGTCTGTTGACCTCTGGCTGTCATTCTGTCAGGGCACAGTCTTGATTATTGTAGTGTTATAAGTCATGAAGTCTGGTTGTATATTTTCCCAACTTTATTCTTTTTCAGAGTTGTGTTGGATATTCTAGGTCTTTGGAATTTCTGAATGAGTTTTAGAATCACCTCGTCAATTTTTATATAAAAGCTTGGTGGGAATTTGATTGGACATTGTTGAATCTACTGATGAGTTTGGGAATAATTGATGTTATAATAATATTGAGTCTACCACCCCATGAAAAAAGAATATCTTTACTTTTATTTAGGTATTTAATTCTCTCAGTAATATTTTGTAGTTATCAGTGCACATCTTGCACATCTTTTTAGATATAGTCTTAAGTATTTTATATTTTTTGATGCTATTGAAAATGTTTTTACTTCAATTTTTGATTGTTTGTTGCTAGTATTAGAAATAGTTTTTCAAAAAATATTGATCTTGTATTCTGCAACCTTGCTTAACTCAATTATTAGTTCTACCAGGTTTTTTTGTATTTTCTATCTGATTTTCTGCTTAGACAATTATGTTGTCTGCAAACAAAACAAAAAAAGTTTTACTTTCTTTTCAAATCTGGATATTTTTCTATTTCTTTTACTTTTTTTTTTTTTTTTTGTCTTTTTGTCTTTTTTTGTGACCGG